>NW_024358722.1:3671099-3796933 GCF_014805655.1 Passer montanus | reverse complement strand
CGCGCCCCTGCGCATGCGCGGCTGGCGGGGCCGGACCATGGGCAGGCGGCGAGCGGGGCCGAGCGTGGCCCGGGAGGTGAGGGGGGCGCGGCGGCTGCTGCGGCCGGGCTGGCGGGGGCTTGGAGCCCTGCCCTCGCTCCCGCCTTGAGCGACGGCGTGCCGTGTCCTTGCTCCTGCCGAGCCCTTGAGCCTGTGCCTGAGGGGCCGTGGGGGTGCTGCGGGGGCCGGACACACGTTGTGTGCGTGCGGCGCTGGAAGTCAACCGTGTGCTGCTGCTGCTTCTTGAGGGGAGCCCAGTGGTAAACCGGCATGTGAGGGGCCTCTAAATCACAGCGAGGAGAAAGGGGAAAGGCTGGGTTTTAAGAGTATGTCTCCCTTCTGAAACGGCCTTTTCGTTGTGCTTGGGTGTTTTGTCCCTCCCTCGCTGGAGATTGCACCCGTGCCGTGTGCTTGAGGATGACTCTTCTTGAGCACGGAGGTTGGAGCAGATGAGCCACTGTGGTCCCTTCGAATCTTACCCGTTCTGTGTTTCCTGGGTGGCAGGAGGGCTGCTGGTAAGCTCTGTTGAAGCTTTGTCTTTCTGTAAACAGCCTGATTTGTGTTAGTTAGGATCTCTGTGTCTTTCTGGCTCCTGCACTGAACGGTGCTGTCTGGGCTCAAGTCTGCGTTTGAATACTGTGGGGACACAAATCCTGGATGTACCTCACAAATGGCTGAAATGGGGCAGAATTCATTCAGTGAATCTCACTGGTCACCTCTCTGCCCTGAAGTGTTCTCAGGTGAGCACATGCACAACAGACCGAGGTAACCAGCATGGAAAGGCCAGGGAAATGGCAGGGCGTGTCATATATGTGTCATCAGCTAGTAACATAAAGGTGAGTGTCACAGAATCCTTAGGGCTGGAAAGGACCTCTGGATAGCATCTCATCCAACCCCCTTGCCAGGGCAGGGTCACCTAGAACAGATCACACAGGAATGTGACCAGGTAGATTTTGAATGTCTTTAGAGAGGGAAACTCCACAGCCTGCCAGCCTATTCCAGTGGTCTGTTTCAGTGTAAAAAGGTTTTTTCTCATATTGAGGTGGAACTTCTCTGTTTTAGAGGCATTGCTCCTCCTCCTGTCACTGGCACCACTGAAAAGAGTTTGGCACCAACCTCTTCACACTCACCTTTAAGATATTTATATGTATTGATGAGACCCCCTCTCGTCCTGCTGTGTGCAATGGGAGTTTGTTTTATGGTTATGTTTCATTGGTTAGACTTTCATTAGAGAAACACAGTTCTGGGCACTCTAACTCAAATATAACCACCAAAGGGAGTCCAGAGGGGTGTCCAGGCTTCCTTTGAAGAGCCTACCAGAGAACTGAACAGTGATTTTTTTCCTTTTTTTTTTTCTTGTTGTTGTTGTTGTGGTTTGAGAAGTGGCACACAAGAACAGCTGAGATGGTAGGATCTACCTTACAAAAAGAGAGGTCACAAAATGGCTCAGCCTGTTAGGGACTTGCTGTTCGCAAAATGAAAAGGGACTGATTTTAGCTGCCACAGAAAATTCCTGCAAAGTCTTTGAGGACTTGTAGTAGCTTTAGATTAAGTTTTGGGGGTTTTTTAGAAGTTTTCAGGACAGAACATACTAGTTTTGAAAGGATTGTAGAACTACTCTTTTTTGTGCATTACAGGTAAAAATCTCTGTGCAAAGACACTTCTACAAGATAAAATTATTTCCACTTGCAGTGATGAGAACACTGCTGAAGAGAGGTTAGGGAGGAAGAAAAAAAAAATGCTTTTAAGCCAGAGGAAAAGAGGGCTGTGTTTCAGTTTGCATGACAACCAAGGTACTAGATTCATAAGTTAAAATTACTCTGTTCAGTATTACCTTCTAAGCTGTTATGATTGTAAAGAAAACTTTTCAAATTAGTCTTAATATGGTGTGATGCATGACTAGCTTTGAAAGGCCTCATCTAGGCAGAGTCATGCTTGTTTAACTGAAGTCATGATGCTAAATGAATGCAATTTTCTATATGGACACTTATCAGATTAGCTTGCACTTACAAATTGCAGATGTAATTGGTATGATCTGGTTTAAATAGATATAAATGTGTCTCCATAATGTTCTGTTGGTTTAAATTCATGCCACTTCTTCCATATAGCTCTAGTCTTCTGACAGGCAGCCCTATTGACAATGCTGAGCTGCATAGGACTTGCTTGAGGAAACTCATCAGGAAAATGAAACTGGCAAGACTGATCCATTTTCTACCAAAATAGTGAAAATGGAATTAACTCAAGAGAGTGACATGGATGACCAAAGGTGTGGAGAACTTTATGCAAGAAACTACCAAGCATTCCAGGTCCTTTTAAGCTGGAAAACCTGACTGCAAGGGGACCCAATATAGACCTATATCCTCTGCATGCTGTTTGTGGCTTTAAATGAAGAATGAACACACACTGTCAATACAAAGTTAGGGCTATCAAATGAAACCAGCAGCTGACAAGCTCAGAACAAACAGGAGGGGTTGGTTCTTCCCATAACCTGCTGTGAAACTGCTTGCCAAAGGATATTGTAACCACTAAAAATATACTTGTGGCTCAGGCAACAACTGAAAAAAAATCAGAGAAACAGAAAAGTTCATTAAATTAAAGGCAGTGCCTGGCCAGCAAAATGTCAGGTGTGTGTTTCTATAAAGTATTGTTACATGTGTTGCTGCTTCTGACAGGGCAATGGCTGGTCAGTGTCTGTGAAGGAACATAAAGAATAGGGAAAAGGCTGACACAGTTGATGCTCAGTGAAGCTGTTCTTGCAGAAGTTTTTGAAAATCTGGCTCACGTGCCCTGTGGTCACATCTGTGTGCGGTCCTGCAAAGCTGCTGCTCTGGACTGAGGCAGGATGCGCTGGCTAACGAGATGGGCCCTGCAAAGCTGGAGGAGGAGGTGTAGGTAGAATCCAGCCTCTCCTCCTTTAGCAACACACAGGATTGTTCTGCAGGAGCCATCTTAGACTTTGCTGGTGGATCATCCTCTGCTCTGAATTACTGGTAAATATTTCCAAGCATGCTGTGGGCAGCATGTCTGTGAAATTATTTTCCAGCGTGCAAAATGATTCCAAGAGCATGGAGAAAATGGAAGTGTGTCCGTGAACAGCAAGTTAGCACTTGAATTTAAAGAAAAATTTGTCTCTGCTGGACTGATTTTTACAATCCAGCCAAATTTGTGGATGCAGGAACCATTAATTCTTCTGTGAAAGAAGAGCTCAAGTGTGCTGGCAGGTGACAAGGCATGTAAAGACTGCTCAGCGAAGGGGTTTTTTCTTTGCCCCCACCTCTTCAGTTGGCTTTGATCTGTTTTATGAGGGTCAGAAGATGAAAACCTCATTACCTAATGCTGTTGGATGTCGATGTATGTGTGATATGGCTCTTTGCCAGTATCTTAATTAGGGAATTCATAAAAGTGGAGGGTGGATGCCAGTTCTTGAAAAGCGCTTTTAGCCTTTCTGCTGGAAAGAAAGCTTTCATTAATTCGCTACAAAATGTATTAAATGAGATCCAGCTCAATTCTATAAGCAAAGCTGCTTCTTTTTCACTTCTCTCTTTGTCTCTGCCTTTATGTGAGCCATTTCGGGCTCTCTGCCCAAGATGGTCCCAACAAATAGAATTTGTAATAAGCATGTAAGTCAGTTTGGATTGAAATCCATTCCAGGTCTCTCTAGTTTAAAAAGGTTTCCAGATCATGAGCGAGTGTTGCCAGAATTCAGCAAAAATAGCTGAATGCCTTGTCATACCTGTGGAGCAAAGGAGGCATCTGGTCTTAGGTCCCTGTGTGTATCCAAAGCTGCTGGGACTTGACTTCGTGGAGTGTCTCCTGAGGAGCTTCAGAAGGGCAGCTCTGTGTGCCCAGATCTGCTGCCTGGATGTGAAGAACATGTTTCACTCCCACTTTTTAATTGGAACTACTTAAAGAATGTTGCTGTGAGTGAAGCCCTGTGTCCCTGCTACCATCTCTGTGAACCTGAGGATCTGTCCTGTGAGCTTTCTGCTTGCTGCATTTCAGCTCTGTCCCAGAGGATCCCCTTCAAGGAAAGGAGGGCTAAAAGGAGGAAAGGTTCATCTTTGCAACTTAGGAGGCACTGTGCTGAGATTGCCCCTAAATAGATAAAGCAGTGTGAAGTACAAGGGTGGTTCAGCTAAATGAGCTTGGCTCCTTGTTTTCCTGTGGGCTTCCAGTGTGCCCAGGTATGTACCCCAACTAACCTCATGTATTATTTAGTAGGAGGGAAAGCTTTCCATCCACAGCAAGCTCAGCTGAGCACCTGCTTCTAGGATTGCTCTCCTGGAGGACTAGCTGTAGCAGGGAATTATGGCAAAGCCCTACAGATTTTCTTGTGCTACAGTTTTACAGACTATGCCCCCGCCCCAGGAGTTTCCTTAGCAGTCCAGAGAGTAATCAATAGTTGCCCAGCATTACTCTGATTTTTTTCCCCCCTGTTACTTTCTGTTTCTGTCTTTCTTTTGTTCTGCAGTGAAGAGTTACTTGGATGGCTGAGTTGCCAAGACACTCCTGGCTTGCAGGAGCAGCTCCTAAATGCCAAGCAAGGCAATGGCATTGACATATCAAAATAGTGCTCTGCCCATAGTTTGGGTCGGTGTCTTCTTATTCAAATAAGCTGCCTTCAGGAGGCAGATTATATTGTCTTAATTTATAAGTGGGGAAACTGAGGCACAGTGAATAGATAACATCTGTGAATCCCCACTCTTGTCCTTCCTTATAACCCCTAATAATCCAGGCTAGCCAGAAGAAAAGAAGTAGTGAGATTCTGAAAGAAAAGTATTTTGTTCATTCAGCAATCCGTTCCTCCTTCCTTGCTTTTTCTTTTTTTTTTTTTTCTGGTTATTTTTTATCCCTTGTGCCCCCAGCTCAGCACAGCTGATGGTGCAGTTCTGGGGCATGTGGTTTATTAGCAAATTATTGCTCTCCAGCAGGGGACCCAAACTTGGGTTTTGATTTAAGAGCAGTAAAACCAGTTGAAACTTTAAAGTATTATGTGGAATCTGGAGATTTTAGTCAGCAGAAAGTGAAAGCACTGACAAAGTTGGGCAGAATATACTCTTGTTAAGTCTCATGAAATGAGGGAAGTATGGGCAGAGAATATACCAGTGAGAGCAGCTGCCAGCTAGGAGGAGCAGGCATGGAGGAGAGGATTGGAGTGCAGTAGCATGGATAATTTAGTGGTGGGGTTGGCAGCTGACTAACTAAAGCTCTCGTTAATTCTTTAATGTATTATTTAGCATTATTTTAAAATATATTTCCAGAGAAGCCATGGTGCACTGTAATAATGTAACAGGCTGAAGAGGAGCCAGGTAACACATGCTGAAGAATCTTTTCCTGTGTGTGTATATAAGGGTTTCCAACAGCTAAAGGAGCAGCAACAGCTGTTTGCAAATGGTAGGAACTGGTGAGGGAGATGGTAATTCTTAAATTTCACTGGACCAACACTCCACCTCTGCTGTACCACACTGTGCTATTAAATTAACTTGCTGATATGTGTGGTCAGAGCTGGCCTGGTTGAAGTCCTTTCTTGGCCCTGAAGCAGACTGGGGCAATGCATCATACTGACTGAGTTGTAGTGCATGACATGGTGATGAGCAGCTACAGTCAACATTCTTAACTGGCACAGCTGGAAATGGAGGAGGACAATTATCCTCATCCAGGCAAACCCAAGCATTGCCAAATACTGAAGTGCTGTTCCCTGAGCTTTGGGATCAGGTGATATGCCTTGGTGCTCCCCTTGGGCTCAGGAAGCTGTACATGTGCCTCTGGGGAGTTTGGCATCTTGAGCACTGGCAGAGTTGCCTAATAGCCCAGGACTTTGAGATTGCTATCTGATAAATCAAAGATTTATTTGAGCCTTCTTACATGTCTGCCTCCCCAGCTCTGCTGTGCTCCTTCCAGACTATTTAACTGACTGGTTAAACTTCTTTTCATGGTCTGCTTTGTGTCAAGCCTCTTCTCTCCAGTCCTGCTTAGTTATAATGCTTGCCTGCGTTTCCTGAGCAGAAGGTGTGAGATTGTTAATGAGCTCATTAACAGGAGCTGATCAGAACAGAGCTGATCCCCAAAGCAGCAATAATTAGGGATCACTACCTTTGATTTTGTTTCCCTTATTACTGTTTGTGAGTGTGTTTGTGCTCTGGGCTGCTTCTGAGGCTGGTGTCCAGGCAGCTCATTCCACCTTTACCCAGGACTGTGCTGCCTCTTAGCGTCTGGTGTGTGAAAGCTCCCACCACAGGGAGGCCGTGCTGCCAGCCTTGGCTTTCCCTGGAGAGCCAGGCACAGCAGGAGTATTGCACTAAGTAGCTCAAAAGAGAGGTCATTGCCACCTTAGTGCACCGAGGCCACTTTCTTTCAGGCTAGGTTGTTGTGTTCATATTGCCTGATTAGTTTCCCTGCTGGAAGCAAGCTTGAAAGACAAAGTTTTCCTTGAGATGTCTATGCTGTGGTTGCCAGGCAGAAGAGAGGAATGATTCCCAGAACTGTTGGTCATGGTAGGATTCCCTCCTGGGCAGTCTGTTTGCACACAAGGAAATGAACCCTCCTGTGCTTAGCTGTGGTTACACCCCTCCACAGGAAGACACAGGGGTGGCTGTTGGGATACTTGATGAAGAGGCACAAGGAGATAACCTGAATCTATAATCAAGTGGCAGTGAAGCTGTGGGCACTGACAGAACTGATGAAGCCACTGTAACCAATGTTTTTTTGCATGGAAACATATTGCTGCCAGCACTTGGTACAGGTTGAAGGAGTCAGTGGTGAATGCTCTCTTGACCATACTGTGCAGATTCCTGTTGCTGTTGTAGATTTAGTTGGGTAAAAGAGACTGGAAGTATCCCTTTGTTCCCTCTTCACCCAGCCAGACAGCTGAGGGTGCTTTGTTGATTTCTGCATCCATTCACAGTGCTAAAATAAGACCCTGTTCCTCAGGCTTTGGTTTAGGCCAGTGTCTCTCTTTTTATCCTTTAATTGCATAAAGATACCTAAGATCACGGCTTTGCTTGTGGACCCACATGCAAAGAAACTAGAGCAGGCTGGAACTGGATCAGATCCTAGCAAAAGGGTGCTGGCCAGCCACACAATAGGCAGTATCAGGGCTGGTTTGGCTGTGTCTAGGGTGATGATGTTACAGTTGTCTGGACTAGAATACAGGCTGAGCTGGAAGATGAGGAGCTCTGTGCTATGATCTCTACATAGATCTGGGATTCTTCCCTTGGTCTGGGGAGGA
This sequence comes from Passer montanus, assembly GCF_014805655.1. NCBI lineage: Eukaryota > Metazoa > Chordata > Aves > Passeriformes > Passeridae > Passer > Passer montanus. Next base: position 3,789,666 of record NW_024358722.1, on the reverse strand, counting down.
ATAGTAGCTGAACTGCCACCATCTGAATGGGAATGAGTCCTTGTAAGCTGGGAGAAGAAATGAAGGTGACTGGTGTGATGTTTTTCAGATTGATGGATTGGAGGAGAAGCTGGCACGCTGCAGACAGAGCATGGAAGAGGTGGACCTTAAACTGCGCAGGGAGAAGCTCAGCCCCGAAGGAAGGTATTGCTGACCAGCTGCTTACACAGCTGTGTGTGCACTTCAGCTTAGCTGTCATCATGCTGTAGGACCAAACAAGGGCTCTTGACAGAGTGGAAATGTGTGATTTCTCCATAACAAGGCTCCATTTCCACAGCTTGGAGCTTTCTTGGGGAACTTGCCCCTGTGAGAAGTGCAGTGATATAGAGAGTTGTAACAGCCTGACTCCAACCTGTGCCACAACCAGAGAAGTAGTGCCTGAAACTTGCCAGTTCATTCGTGATATAGAGAGTTGTAACAGCCTGACTCCAACCTGTGTCACAACCAGAGTAGTGCCTGAAACTTGCCAGTTCCTTTGCAGGCCTGGCTCCTGGCCTGTTATGAACCTGCTCTGTGAGTCTGGCAAAGGTTTTCTGCACGCTGCTGCTCAAGCCTTGCTGAAGCCACCTGGGTTCAATCAGGGGGATGTGCAGTGACTACTACTGAGGGCCAAACCAGGCTGGGATCCAGCTGCAAAAGCAGCTGAGGGAAAATATCTGTGCCTGTGTTGCTAATGTGTCTGGATATAGGGATGAATTAACACACTGGCTTTTCTTGGGAATGCTAAGAGTGACAATTCCCCTGAAATCTGTGGCTGCCATAGAGGCAGCAGTTGTTGGCTTCTAGAGCTGGAACTCAAGCAAGGACTTTGGCCTGGATTTTGTAGTAGGCATAGACAGAACCTACTGTTTCTCTTGAGTATGAAGCAAGAGATTTTAGATGTCTCTCTGCTTGAGGACATTTTTTCAGTCACTAGCATCCTACTGCTGTGCTCCAAGCAAAAAAAGCATGGGAAGCTCAGTCATCAGCCCAGGGAGTAGTCCTGATGATCCTAGTGTTCGCTCTACAGTACTGTCCTGTGGAACCCCATTAGAAATTATCATAGTGATGTCTCCATCTTCTGATATTTATCAGGCTTAGTTTCACTTCTTTGTTAAGCTCTCCTTTGCACTACTCCCTCTTCCTTTACTGGAGTTTTATATCCCCATCCATATTTAGACAGGGTTCTGTCTCTTCGTGTCCCTCTTCTCTGTAGTTCCTTGTCTCAACAATCCTTTCCTGGCCTGAATTCTCCTTGTTACTGCCTATATTCTTTATTTGGGGCTTAGGTGCCCAACAACCAAACCTACAGTTGTGGTAACTGTGACAGGGTGTGATGTATGATGGTTTCTGACTGAAATAAAGGGCCTAGAACAAGGAGTTATGAATTAAGATTCTTGGAGCCTTCTATGAGTTTTACAGCTTGTATGGAAATAGAAACAGAACTTCCATTGTCTTATTCCAGACCCTTTAAAAAACCATGGAGGGAAGATACTGTGATCAAAATTATCGATTCAGTGTATAGCACACAAAGAGGAGCTCTGCTTTTCCACTTTGAAGTTCAGTTGTCATGGTTTCTTCATGCCTCTTTCTCAAAGCTTCTTCCCTTGACTCTCTTCACAAGGCACATTTCTAAGTAACAGCTCAGTCATGTTGGTAAATATCTTCTCACTTCCTCCTGGCTGCTCTCCACCCAGTTTTCTTTTAGAGCCCTTTCCTCTCCTGCTGCTCCTGATGTAGCTTGCTTTCTTGCACTCTCTTACACTTAACTAGCTGTACACATAGATTTGGATCTCTTTCCTCCTACAGGTTGTTCTTGCTGTGCCCCAAGGGGAACAACAAACTCTGTTACACTTTCTGCCTTCTTTGAACCAGGATAATTTGTTAGTGCATGTTTATTTATGTACAGAGTCTGAAAGGACTGACCGTGTCCTTACTGCCAGAATAGAAACACTGCTGCTTTCAGAAATTTTTATTTTGGGTTTATATTTTAATCTGTATATTAATTAATCATCTTGTGCAGTTTAAGACAAGGGCTGGGTTGGCCTAACTTAAGTCTTTTCTGTTATTATGAGTCTTCAGTCTAATGACAGGTTCTTTACCTCATTAGTACTACGTTTGGATTCAGCTTGTTTCCTTGAGTTCACCAATTTCTGTAAATTGGATACATCTGACAAAGGGATCCCAGCATCAAATGGTGAGAAGAATTACTGTTCCAGCACTAAGCCCAATGTGGTGGAGGGGCAGGATCCTCCAGAGAGGATAGAAGGACCCTGCCCCATCCCAGAGCAGTGTCAGAACTTCCTGCCTCACCTAGGGGGAACTAGAGTAGGGACATGACCCAAGAGCCCTTTCTGGCTGTTTGCCTACACTGCTCTCCTGAAAGGAGAGATAGGAAGCAATTTAGGGGAAGGAAAAAATAATCTAAAATGCTGCATCTCTTCTCTTGCACAACTGGATACTTCTAAACTGTCACCCTTCCAACAGGGAGGGGTGAGGGGCTCATCCTCTGAGCAGATATCCCCAGCGGTGGGGACAGTCTCTCTTCCATCATGTAAGCAAAGAAATAGGCTGTGTTCTGCCTCGCAGGTAATGAACTCCTCTTCTCATTACAGAAAGTCACTGGAGAGAGAGCGAAACTTACTAATGACCAAAGCTGACAACTATGGTAAGAGCTTCATTAAAAATGGTCCCTCTGGGCAGGATAGGATCAGTGCTGCAGCTTAGCTTTGTCTTCAAGCTCCTGCCACCTCTGACTTCTGCCTTTGAATTTAACTTCAACCAAAGGGAGCTAGACTAATGGAAATGTAGTCAGCATATTATAATAGGAGTCTGCATCCTCCTACTTGAGCTGTACTTCCATAGGGAAAAAAATAAGCATCAGCTAATGAAGGGGAGAAAATGTCCCCCTCCACATACCCCAAATTACCAGTCTTTAGATAATCATAGCTAACAGATTGGCTTGAGTAGCTTTTAACATCCCTCTCCCCAACCTTTTTTTTTTTTCCTAGTAGAGGCTTGCTAGGCAAGAAGGCAATTGCTGTCAGGAGTGTAGGAAAATATACCTTCCTTGGGGAAGGTTCTTACTGCATCAATTTATGAGGCCACTCAGCAGAAGAGCATAGCAACTCACACTGATGTGGATTTTCCTTGGTGCAAGTCCTACTGTAGACAGTTAGAATGCAAGTCCCTCTGAGATACCACACTTGACAGGACTTCCATTCCACTAGAGGTGCTGCTTTGTACATCTTCAGGCTCCTGGTGTTGATCAGCGTGTACCTGCTTGGCAGTACTCTGCAGATGTGCAAGCAGCAGAGCTCACAAAAGGAAAGAGGCACAAGGATTGTTTTAGGTCTAGAGGGTTGAAAGCTGGGGTGTGGGCAGCAAATTTGTAATTATAACTCATGCTAGAGGACTGTTTCCACAAGAGTAACAGTTACTTTAAACAGACTGAGAGCTGTTCTTTAAGGGCTACCGCTAGAGACAGCGGAAGACTGGAAATTGCTGCCACCCTTTTACCAGCCAGCCATCCCTGGTGGCATCAGCAGAGCAGTCTGACAGCAGCTGAGACAGCAGCAACAGCCTCACCTAATGGTGACATCACGGCTTTGGCCTCTGACTAAATCTTTCCTTATTCCAGCTGATGCACTTGAGGCCGTGAACAGCAGCTGCTGACAATGGCATTGTCAGCATCAATTTAAGCTGGCAGGACTGTGCATGAGGTTTATGTGACCCCGTCACCTCCTTTGTGGCCTTGCAGATTCAAGCAGATTGCTCTCTGGCTGCATGTAGAATGCTTGTATTAGATGAAGAATGGAGCAGAAAGAACTGCTAAAAGACTTTTTTGATTACCAACACCACTTGGGGAACTGCTGGAAGCTGCTTGTGCAAACTGTAGTGACAGTAACATGTGCGGTCTCTGCAGATGAACTTGGCAACAAAAACAGGCTGCGGACAGTCCACACCCAACCTTGCCTGCCACACACTTAGTGCTGTTTGGCCTTGCAGTCTGTAAGGCTGGAGGCCTCACTGCTTGCCTCTACCAGCCAGCAAAGTTTTGTGGAACAGAACTAGTAGGAGTGGGGTTCTCATCTTTGGTAAAGGGAACCAAACAGAAATGGAGAGTGGCAAGACTCCATACTAAAAGTAGCCACTGTCTTCCTCTCTCTGCATCTGTGGTTCTTAGGTTGCTTTCCTTCTCCCTAGTTTACCTATCTCTAAAAAGCTTCAGGCCCCAACAGAATAAGTGTCCAGGTTCAGACCTTTTCCACACTGATCCTTCTGATGTGTAAGGAAACATATATTCTGCAGCACTCTAAGGTGGCTACAGTTATATTTAAACTTTAGCACTAGAAAGAGCTACCAGGCTGTTACATCTAGAAGACAATAGAAATAGCTCTCTGCCCTCGGGACTTCATTCTCTTAGGGAACAAGCAGTTATTCTAATGACATAGTCTGTCCTTAGTAGAGGCCTACAGCAATGGCATTTGCCAACAGGAACTGGCCTGGCACTGAAGTATTCCCAAGCACAGCTACCCCGAGTGTCAGGATGAGAGCAAATGAAAAGGTTCCTACTAGTTTGGGTAGTTACTTCCCATTCAGCACGTCCTGTTGGCAGCTTTGCATACTGCTCCCAAAATTTTTGCCTATGGCCAAGGTAGCGTTGTGCTTCTAAGAGAATTTTGAAAAGAGGTGTAGATGCAAGATGAAGAACCTTCACAGGCAAGTCTTTTGTTTGTTTCCCAGAGAAAGAACTGAGTGTGCTTCGTAAGGAAAATCGCAAGAATGCTGCCCTTGCTGTGGCCATGGCATTGCTGATTGCTCTTATTTACGCCTGCTGGACAATGTGATTGCACTCAAGAATTCTCCCTGCTGAACAAATGACTTCTGCAAGGAGCTCTTCCTCCTCTCACCATTGTGCCTCCCCCAAGGGTGAGGATCAGCATTTCAAATTACTCTTCTTGTTTATTGTCTCCAAGCCTTGTTGTAGGGAAGATTTTTTGCTGCAAATTGAGGAGGACAGGAGACAAACCAGAAATCATGGCACACTTGTGCTTGGAAATCAGGTCAAGCAGAGCTCAAGGTGGTGCCATCTTAGCCAAAACACAGTCAGGACCATCCAGCCTGATCCAGGAAGGCAATACATTCTCCCTTTTGAAGAGGACCTTTGTGATTGCAGAAGGTGCTTTCTGCCCAGCCCAGGTGGAATACACACCTTGGCTCCTGTGACACAGTCATAAACTGAAGGGACCAAGCTCTTGATGCAAAGGGTAATCTGTAGGTATTGCAATTCTATATATTCCCAGAGCTGAGCTAAAGATTCTGCCTACCTCTCCAGTGCCTCAGAGCTTGGCAGCCATTTTGTGCCTTTGAGAATCAGCGTTTGCAGAAGACTATTTACTATCAACACCCAGAGAAGAAAGTGCTTCTGTAGAGCTTTAAATAAAATAATTTGACCTTTTAATCTCCTGGTTTGTTTATTTGGTTTGTTTTTTTTCCCCGTTCTGTCCTGTTTCTCAGACACTGCTTTATTCTCATCCTACTATTTCCTTACTGGCACACATTGCACTACGGTAAGCCTAGACTAGGTTAGGCACTTAAGCCCCTGGTCAGTGAGCTCTCAGCAGTGGGTAACTGACCTCTTGTGGCCTGGAATGTACTTCCTTTGACTGGAACAGGAGCCTACCCTTGCTGCAGGAGTGCCAGAGACTGTCCCCTGTAATGCCCTCTCATTCCAGTGCTCTAAACTTGCCACAAAAACCTTTAAAAGGGACTGCCTTGAATATTTAACTCTGCTGGCATTTCTCTGTGGCCACACTGACAGACACTGCTGGCCAAAATTGTGTGGGAAGTAAAGGAAAGAAGCACTGCTGTGAACTAAAGGGGCTGTATTGGTAAAAGAACATGAAAGCACAGAAGTCAACATAAAATGATACAAAGCCTAATAACAACACATTGTGCAATTAACATACATAAACACTCCCTTCAGCAAGGCCTTCCTCACCCGCCCTTCCCAACATACCCTCAGCAGGGAAGCAAGTAGCTTGGTGGCTCATGCTTGCCTTCTTGAAGGGAGATTTAGAATCAAGGTTCAGTGCATCAAAAATAAAAAAAAAGGCAAATTAAAACAACTAGAGACAACTTAGTAACTGAAGTATCCATTCATATCCATTCCTGCAGACTGACCAGGTTTTTTTGTACCCTCTAAGGCCTACACTGATCCTAGTTTACTTCCTAGTCATTCTTCTGTCTGTCAGCCAACAGGAGTCAAAGCTCCGAGTACTGAAGACACAACACTGCAAAGGAGCCTGGCAGAGGGAGCAGCATGCATTGCTGGCACTGAACAGCCTCAAGGCAGTCCACAGAGGTCCTCAGATCTCAAACTGCTGGTTGGTTTGAAAAGCCAACTGTACATAGGCCTGGACATCAGAGGTTGAGGTACTTTATTGCCTACTGGGAGAGATTCTTCCCCATCCCTCATGGAAGTGCCTTTGTCAAGACAAAGCTACTAATGACACACCTCTTGTTGCTTAGCGGGAAGAGCCACCATTTCTTTCATACATGTTTTACCAATGTTTGAGAGTGGAAAGGGTCTACAGATCAGCCAAGAGGATGCATTAACAGCCTGCAGTCCTTCAACTGCTTTGACAGACCTGTGCCTAAGTCAAAGTTTCTACATTTTGCTGCACAGGCTTGGTCAAATCATTCATATGGATGTGGAGAAAAAGACACAGTCTAAACAACTGCTATAGATTCTAGAACTATAGCTTTCCTTAAGGCACAATTCAGACAAACCCCTAAATCACTTTTCTCCCTACTGCCAATCCATGTTTAAAAACAAGCCAAGAACAAACAAAACAAAATAAAAAAGGGACTATCTTGCTGTTTGTCCCAAAGCATTCAACTATGTGTTATCTTCTGATTTATGTGGAAGACTTGGCAAAGTGCCATGGAAACCAGAAGTGAAGGTAAAACATGCAACAGAAGCCAACTTTGAGCCTGGCATAGAAGTGCATGGAGAAGTCTTGACACAAATGCCATACTGAGAGGAGTTTCCTGGCTCTGTGCCTTCACCTCAAATGCAGTTCCAGAGTCAAATGAGATACAGAGAATTTCAAAGCCTCTCTGATATTTTAAAAGGAAAGTCTGGCAACCTTTCCAGTGGGCACAGTCAGGGGACAGGATTGCTTCTTATTAACCTACATGGTTAAAGTCAAGATACCTTTCTACTGAAGTTCTGGGTCTTTTTAACTAAGTTAGACATTCCCATCATTTCTTCCAGAGACTTCAGCATCCTAGCTTTTCTGTGTCTTCCCTCCCACATCCACTTTCCTCCCTGAAGGTTTAGGTAATAACGTTAAGTACCAAGAGTCAAAGCACTTGGTCTCAGAAGTACCATGAAGCATGTACACCAACCATGGTACATTTCCACAAATTAGCCCCAGGCTGCTGGCTTGGTATCACTCACTAACCTGGAGAGGGGAAATCCTTGTCACAGCAGCTTGCAGAGGTGTGAGCACATCAGATCTATGCCAGGAACTGTACTCATCACCTGCATTGGCCTTTGTCCATCACATATGAATTGCCAGTGGCTAGCTGAGTGCCTTGATAAACAGAAGTGTTGGAGACACCGACAAGAATATATAACTTTTGCCCACAGCTCACCAAAGACTTAACACCCTCCACTGGAGAGTGTAGCCTTTGACAAGGCCAAGGAGACAGCTGCCAGGAGCAATGCAGGGCCACTTCAATGTGCTGTTGCCCAGCTCTGCCATCAAAAAATCTCTGCTCCTTCCCACACTGCAAGAGAAGCAGAAGCCTGGGGAGTTCTGGCACACACAGAGCTCCACAAACCTTGCTGAATGTTTGAATAGGAGCAAAGAAAGCTGCCAGCCCCTTGGCCTCATGCATGCAGTAGGTCAGGACAAAAGGACATTAGGCCTTGGCTCCAGGAGGCACCTTAGGTACTCTGGCACCAGGTGCTACCTAGTCTGTACTCTTATATACACTACCAGGGTAAAGCCTCATCCTGTGCCTTCTGCATACCACCCTCTGGTTCGATCACCTCCAGGAAATCAGCTCTGGAGATTATCAGGATAGAAGTTGTGGAGCCTTCCCAGTCCCATCAGTCCCTGAAGAATCCAAGCTGGGCTCAGCCCCTCGCTGCACCCTCAAGAGAGCAGGGTTAGGGGTGGTGTGCTTGGATGAAAGACAGAACAGTCTCCTTTGATAGCTTCTCTGGATCTTGTCTTTTCTGAGAGTCGTGCACTTTAACACCTTCCCCCCATTCCCAGAAGAGCCGGCTGTAATGGCAGACACTGTGGGCAGAGAGCAGAACAAGATTAGTTATGCAGGGAAGGGAAAAGAAAACACTTCCATCCCAGCGACAGACAGCTGCCCTTGCTATGGGAGCCACACAGAAATACTCAGAACAGGTGCCTTAAAAAAGACCAGTGCATTTATTCATTCATTCATTCACCTTACAAACTCTACAGCCCTCAAAGAACAGCAACAGCCAAGCCTAAGAGATTTCCATGCAAACAAACTTGTTAATTCTAGCTTCAATCAAATTCAGTTCAGTATTTTCTGGAAGGAGTCAGGTCACTAGGGAAAAACCCTACCTCCCCCTAAGTTTCTTAGAGGATGAAACTGTCATTGCAGGCAATGGAAAGACCTTAATGAAGAATTCAGAAAGTCTGCCAGGAGCAGCAACCTAATCCCTCACCACATACCTACTATAATCAGTAACAGCTGTCCTAGGGAGCTTTGCAAACAAACAGCACTTCCCACGGCACAAAAGCAGCTAGGATCATTCCCTCTTTCCCCTCATGTGAAATAACTGAGCCCTGCTTTGCTGCTGAGAGTTCTGGTCCTACAATGGCATCTCCCACTCCATCCATCAAGCACAGCCCTCCCTCACTGCATCAACACAGTCCCAGCCATAATGAAATCAGAGCTGCTAATTACTGCCAACACAGCAGCCTTTAGTTTTGTACAATTACTGACACTTAATATTCATAGCTTATTTAATGCTTCTGTTCTAACAAAGCAGTACTAGCACAGCGACAAGAGCACATGTCAGTGGCTAATTATAGACATATTAGTACTCACTAACCACAACACATCTTTTCTGGAGTCTCACACAAGCACTCCCTCCACCTCCTCAGCCATTCCTGTAGGTTCATGCTGGCCTATTTCAGAGTACATAGGCAGAACTAACCCCACCCTTACACACTGAGAGAAAAAGCATCATGTGCCTTGCCTTTTAAGCCTGTTCTGCCATTTACCACATGAAGAAAGGCTTAAGGATTCTTGAAAGCACTGCTCTAAGACAGGTAAGGAGGTTCAAAGTGAGAAAATCAGGAGTGCTGTTTCATGTGAAGCTCTTGCTCAGAGGCACAGTCCTGGGTAATGGTGGTAGTGCAGAACATCTCTACCCAGGAGCCCAGAGGCATCAGACTCAGGATTTGCTGTACTTGGGTAATGCCCTCAGCCTATTACTCAGTAGATACAGATGGTTTTCAGCAGCCACAATGTTAATGATTGTCCAATGACAAGCCACTCTATCCTTTCCCAAGGAGCTACTGTTTTGCTCTCTCACTCTCTTTAAAAAAAGCTCTCAGCTTCCCACAGGTTATTCCAGAGCCTGGGCTAAATGAACTGGGATTTGCTTTTAAATTAGCAACTTCCAACCAAACATGTTAAATACAGAGATGCAGCAAACTACAGTTGCTGGGCTCAATTCCTACTTCCCCACATGCAAGAGCTTCAGTAACTTGTAGTCTGCTGCAGACAGCAGAACGAATTTGTGACATGTTCGTTATTCATAGCCATTAATTGCAAAATCCATGATTCCACATCAGCAGTTTCCTGAAAGCCTAAGAAGGTGCCAGCTCCTGCAGCACACCCTTCTGGTGACCAACTGCATTGCACTGCAAACGACTGCAAGGACACAGCACCGCAGAGCTCCCTTCCAAACACCCAGGCACACACACACACGCTGGCAGACACAAACCCGTCCATAGCCTCAGCTCTGGCTCATACTCACTGAAAGGGTGCAATGGCTTCAGGAAGGAGGTTGTATGTTGCTACATTGGTCATTTTGTTGAAGAAGAATTTCTTCTTGAAGTTTTTGCTGTATGCCATTGTCCAGGGATCTAGCAGAGGGGTTACAGGGATCAGGTAGAAAATAAAAGGTGGGGGAGGGGTGAAAGTCACAGAAGAGATACACATACAGTAAAAGTAGGGAGGAGGAATCTATAAAGAATGACTGTGATCCTTCCATTACTCCCTTTTCCTTCCTTCTCCCAAGACAACCTGCTTTCCAAGCTGTTCTCTATTCACTGAGAAAAATCCCTTCTCCCTCCGTTTAGAAGGTGACATTTAAAACAGGGTATTTCCACATCCTATTACTCTGGAAAACATCTTGATGAAAAATTATGATCTCATTAAAAAATAAGGTAGTCAGTCATGTAAATAAATGGAATTATCCATATGATAGCTAATCAACCAACAACAGAAAAACTGAAATATAACACCCTAAACCTCAACCTAATCAATGCTACCTTCACTACATGCAAATTACCCTCATTACTTAACCTCTAGCCATTCGAATATTGCCATTATTTTTTTACCAAGTTAAGATGAGCAAGCCTGGTCAGTACTTTTTACTTGGAGAGACAAAGAAAAGTTGAGAGGGAGCAGGGACTCTCTCTTCCTACCGTTCATAGTCCGTACGATGTAGAGTCCTGTGGGCACGAAATGCCGATCATCTCGGCCAGTGTAGGACAGCCGGGGCATTCCCCCTGAACTCTTGATGACTTTCATCTCTAACCTAAATGTTGAAGAAGGCAGTGATAGAGAGTGTTTCTTCCTTTACTGTGCTTGTACACACCTCGTATCACCTGCACCCCCTTCTGCAGAATGTCACAGTCAGAACTGACAGCACTGCACACGACAGGATCAAATCGCACCCTGAAAAATGGAGGTTTTTGCTTTCCCACACAGGCCAAGAGAAACCAGTCAGACCTGTCTAGATCAGGCTGCAAGTTGAGCGCTGTGGTGAAAAATCTGTGATAAGCTAACGTAATTAATCAAATGGGGTTCCTATTTCAAGTGTGAATTCTTGACCTTTGAAGCCACTGAGAAGCCACTTCTGCACCCAAACTCAGGCACTGCTGCTACTCCAACTGTTATGAAGTGCATTGGTCACACTACGGCATTAGAAAGCAGCAGAACAAGGCTATGAGTGAGCAGCATCTCAGGAACAGCAGCCACCACGAGCTCTAACAGCTCTGCCTCCATGACCCCACTAGCACAGATCAGAACATCCCTCCCATTCCTGTGCACCAGTGGCTGATAACCTCAAGTGGGGCCTGATGTTTTGTTTGCACCCATCGCTTACCTCACAAAAATCTTGTCCATTTCTTCCAATCTGTACACTTCCTTCACTCTGGGAAGAAAAGACAAAAACATTATTTCAAAAAAGTTTAAACTGTGAGGTTTTTTTCTGCCCAGCTACAGAGAGCAGACAAATGTTGGTTTTATACAGCATGAGGTAAGCTCAACTGAGGTTCACCCTTCTTTATCTCCTCTATATTTATGCTTCAGTGCCTAGTTTTTCCTGGCTTGAGAAAACCTGACACCTGCATGCTCATGGTTGGATTGCTGTAAGCAGCAGATAAATATCCTTGCTGCTAAGGAAACTGTGCATTTTTACCTCAGGTTGACTATACAGAAAAGTAAAAACAGTGAAAATCAGGTGCTTTTGTTTTCCCATCAGATAAATTGACCAAGGTCAGTCCCAGGCATGTTCTGGCTTCAGCTGGCCTCACAGTAAAATTAACAATCTGATCTTCACCATTACTATCCTCAGAAATGCAACAAACTTGTTAGTTACCCTGAGGTAAAAAGAGGGGTTTTTTTTTAAATCAGTAAAGATTATTTTGAGACCTCATTCTGTCATTACATCAAACTGGTTTTGTTGCTTTGAGACACGGAAAAACAACGAGTAAGTTAAAAAAGCACTGCCTCTGATTGGACACCCCAACCACTCATTTCCCACATACTGCTACAAGCATCAGGCTTCAAAGACCACAGCAGGAACACTTTAACACTTTTCCACAAAAGGATCAAATGACCCTTTTGCAATCCATTTCCCCAGCTCTCCTTCTCACTTCAGCCTTCCCCAGCATTTTGAGCTCCTCCAATTATTACAACTGTCTGTTTGTCATTAGAGATTCCACTCATTACCTTTCATTAAGCCATCGAGAAAGTTCTCTTTCCCTTCCTCCAGATTCTTTCATAATATTGCTGCACTTCAGCTTGTGAATAAGAAGCTGTTTTGTCCATAATATGTAACTGATGCCTTCACAGTGGTGCTCTTATACTACACTGCAGTAGAATTAATGAAATAGAAGGCCAGGAGACAACCAAAGCCAAAGCCCTTTGTCAAGAACTTTCCTGGGGATTGTAACTAAAGCCTTGTCCTCAGAGATGCTGGTCAGTCCTACATTTACTAACAGTCAGCATCACTGTACTGCTGCTGACCCTTCAGGGCAGACAAGGACAGAATTCTTTGCAATGATTAAGCTCACTGGGTGCTAGGCTACAATCACACATATTTGGAATCAACAGCAGCCAATCCATCTATAATGAAAAAAATGTGACTATTTGACATGTGAAAGGAGGGCACCACTTCTCTATTAGCAATACTCACCTTAAATATCTAAAAAGTTTTTTGCTTCTTTCCAAAATACATAACAGAACTATTAATTTCAGCCTGTAACTTAACTCCCCTTCATGTCCTCCAACACACTGACAGCAAAGCAAGCGAGGCTGAGGGAAGGAGGCGTCACTCACCGGATGGGGTTCATATCTGGCCGGCTGGGTTTAGAAACAGCTTTGACAAACTTCTCTGCCAGCCGAATCCTGAATGAACATGGAAAGAGAACCCAGCAATTTAAGGAGGCCTTTGGCACGTTACAGCTTCAACAGAGTAAGCGATTTGACATGCAGACTGCTAGGCAAATGGGTCTAGCAAGACTTCTTTTCACCCCACTCTCCCAATTCAGTGTCCAGTGATACTGCCTATTATCCATTACAAATGAGTCTCCATAGCTTACTCCCTAAGTCCACATGCTGTTCAACACTGATATATTTATCAGGCTAGCAGGATTAGCAGAGACATTATGTCCCTGAGGAAGGAAACAGAGGGGCTTGTTCCTTTTCTCTCAGCTCATTCCCAGAATGGTCAGTTTACCCCAGCAGTGCCTGGCTCACCCTACACTAAGAAAGAACCTAAAGCTGCCCTCATACACAGAGAAGATACAGGTGGAAAAGCCTATACGTACTTCAGTTCAGAGAAGCTTCATTCACAGTTCATCTTTATAACAGTGTTTCAACTGAATGCACATGTCTCCCTGTGCTAAGCATTCTGCTTTTTGTCTAAACACTATTTCCCAGTCACTCCTACACATGTACAGAAAAAAAGCTTCTCCAGAACCTACATACCTCTGGTTGAAATGCTGTGTTCGAACATCATTGCCATTCAGCACCAAGACATCAAGGATGTGGATGGCACTGATTTTTCGCTGGGCTTTCCCCTAAGGAGGGCAATACAGAGATTCATTGTTCACACTGTTGAGATTTCAGTTTTGATTTATAGCCTGTTTTTTGACAGGACATCTCTTCTAGCAAGAGGGCACCTTTCCAGATATTAGAAACACACAAATTCCCTCAAATTCCCTGCTGCCCGTTATACAGGAACATGGCATCCTCCAAGAATTGGTGCATCTCAAATACCCACTTCTGTCTTAGGGGAGGGAGAGAGGGCGGGACCACAGCTGCCATCACCAGCTATCTGTGCCTTATCAGGTACACAAAGCCCAGCACACTACAGTATCCTTGTCTGAGGTGCAAGAGGACAGGGAAACTCCCAGGCAGCTGGGATTTTTCACCTTACACTGTAAATATACCACAAGGATCTTCTCCCCATAGGCTGTAGTCACTACTGAGCAGTTATGTACCCACAGAGCCACAGACACATGAAGTCATGGTGGCAATGTCAGAGGCAGCTCCACTTAGAACAGCAACACATCAGGTCCAGAGTGTTTTCAAAACAATGTTGAAAGATCATATTTCTAGGACTTGACAGAAAGGAGGAACTTAATCCAAAATAATTACTCTAAAGACTATATACAAAAAAAACCAACTTGTACCCGGCACAGATGGAACATTTATTCTGCAGTATCTTAGAGAGATTAAGTGAAACTACTCTTTGTAGCAAAATGGTAAGAGAGAAAGTAGGCTCCTACCTCTCCTTTCAGCTCATGAACAATCTCCACAGAGAGAAGAGTATCTCGTGGCAGCTCAGTTTTCAAATCCAGCTTTGTCCAGCGGTCTGACTGGCGACCACCCCAGGTGTAGATCTGTGATTTCTGTACATAAAGACAGAGTAGGATTCAGCCAAGGCTTCCTGAGGGAGGGGTGGAGAAGAGACCTCTAACTGCAGAGCAACCGTCAGAGAATCTTTTTGTCCTAGGCTATCACAGGCAGTTTCTTTGTCATAAGTTTTAAGGAAGAACCTTAACCTCTACAGCAAAGGAACAAAACCACCAATTCTAATCTACCAGTGACTTTTCACACCCACACAAAGAACCAGAAATAGAACACCTTTAAAAGGACAGTGAAGATAATTAGAGACACTAGCAGGAGTGCAGGACTCTGTGTAGGCTGAGATTACAGAAAAAGGGTTAATTAGTGTGAAAGGCAGTGATATCAGGAGAAAGAAACATAAATAACTAGCAGTCTCAGGTACTGCTGAAAAAGATGGTTTTAGGCCTCTAGGGACAGAAAAGGATGGGATGAAACTGCAAGGCAGAATAGCAGCATTGAAATTAATCAGCAAGACTTCCAAACTGTTCTTAGCACTTACCCCTAACCCCAAGAGGAACTTCTGCTCACTTCCAGACACCATACACCGGTAATCTAACACTTGGCGAATTTTCTCCAGTGTGCTGGAATTCAGAGGTGTGGGTTTGTAACTGAAGGTATCAATGTCTGTGCCCTAAAGAGCAAAGTATGGAAAAGGCAAGATGGACACAATACATCAATAGGCAGGTAAACATGACTTCTACATAAAGCAATAATCCAGGACAAGCTTCTTCGTCCCTTAATTCCAATAGGAAAAAGAAGTTATATTTGTGTGAAAGGACTCTAGGCAAACTCTCACCTGAATCAGCTCAAAGAACTTGGACTTGGGATCTGAAGATGAAGGAGCAACACGAGCCTGATCAGGAATCTGAAAACAAATCCAAACAATTGATACTGAGTGTTATTCTTTGGCACATTCAAAGGAACATTTCTGATTTCAATATATGACAGGACATTCTGCCCCTGAAACCCCTGCTCTTGGGATTCGAGATGAAGAGATGTCATGTTGAAAATAAAATGTCTCACATGTTTTGTAAATTTAATGTAGGCACACCATATCTCACAGAAACCAACCAGCAACTCCAGAAAGATTTAGTCTAAACCTTTGATGTCATGCATGTTTTGATGAAATATCCTTTCATCAAAGACACACCATCAGCCTGTGAAAATAACTGCAATATCTATGGCCCCACTGCAGTCAAAAGCTTAGGAAACACGAACTGCAGACTCATAAAACAAGACCCTTTAGAGAGCTCTGCTACTTGGGATCTAGGTGCTGAGTTCACTCTATGTGCAATGAAATATTCTCAACTGCAGAGAAGCCTGCTCAGTTGAGCCATACACAATAAATCAGGCACATCCTGTTTGATTATGTAACAGCTTGAAACGGTTTCTGACTTTCCCACAAGACAAGATATTAAACCTCTGTCTAGAAAGTCCATCTTTACTGCAGCTCCACTCTTGTTTCACTACAGCATGGACACCTTTGCAATTTGCCTGTTGACACCTTACTTACCCCCCACAGCTGGAGACACTCCTTTCGGATTTCAGCCTGCCGTGGCTCAACCAGCGTTCTAAAGAAAGACAGCAGACTGTTAAGATGGTGAAACCTCCTTGATCTTGCAGCCTTATACATCCCAGCCTTATAAAATGCAGAACTTTCAGCATCTGGCTTGAGAACAACATTAGCTGCTCCACAAAGGGTTCTATGAAAGAGGATGCAGTCTTCCCTCCCTACCCTCTAGTTCCTGTCTTTAGCTTTGTTTCATGGTCTGCACTACTATCAGCCATCACTTCATTCCATGAAAGTACCACTGGGTATAAATGTTTTCAGTAAGTTATGTATTTGTACAAACTTATACAAATCTCCAAAAGCTGGGCACACAGCCCTACTTAAGAATAACAGTGAAAACCTGTTCAAGGCCATACAAAAAACAGTGTCAAGACGGAATCAGCTCTAAGACAATTTCTAACTACCACATTCACTCAACTTTCTACCCTATATACTATGTCTGAATAACACCTGAGCAGAAAAGCCATAGCAGGGAAACATTGCAATGACTTTAGTTTTATGCAAGAAATTGATGTCAACCTTTAGGTAATTCTAGGTCTGTAACACAGATGTTTTGAATTGCAAATGGAAAAATGAACAGCTATGAACCACACTCAACTTGGATGGTCACCGTTGAATTGAAAATACCAGCTACAAGTTACTTTTCTGCTTACATTCCTGCTAAGAAGCAAGCTCACTTATGGTAACTGGAAATCATCCAGT
Organism: Passer montanus; assembly: GCF_014805655.1. NCBI lineage: Eukaryota > Metazoa > Chordata > Aves > Passeriformes > Passeridae > Passer > Passer montanus. Next base: position 3,772,940 of record NW_024358722.1, on the reverse strand, counting down.
GCATGGAAGCCTTCCCAACAAGGGTGATAATAGATCATCAATTTTCAGGACTCCTCCAGCCATCCACACATCTCTGCAAATAACTCAGGTGGAGAACAAACTGAGCTACCTTAAAGCACTTTTCACTTTCCAAAGGCCAAGACAAATATCAGCTCAAATCAACAACTTATTAAACAAGGGCAAAACAATTCATTAATAGTAGGTTCATTCAGTCTTCACCAAAAGGCAGAGGAATATACTCACGTGTCTTGAACAAAGGCACGAATTTTGGCTAGTGCCTTTATCTGAACTTTGCAGTGGCTAAAAGAGAAGAAAAGTTTTAGTCAGGGAGCAAGTTAATCACCACCAACATTGTTCTACTGTTCAAAACAAGAAAGAGTGCTGAGACAACAAGGGGAAGCTAGTCTGATTCACAGAGCAATGAGGGATCTTAGCCAACGTGATTCAAATTCACGGGAAGATCACTGGAACAAATTAGGCAGTACTTTCTTTTCTACACAGTGCTCTGAGGCCAAACAGTCACTAACAGTAATACAGCATTTCTGTTTGCAAAGAGTCCCCCTGCTCTGCTCAGCCTCTCAGGGAACAAAAGGAGAGCAGTGTGGCAGCATCAACAAGTACTTCCATGAGTGCAGGAAGTTACACCTGAAAGCCATGCTAAATTAGTCTGCCTACAGCCAGCAGCCTTCATCACCCACAGTAACTCACTTTTCATTGGACTGGACGACATAATTGTAGAAATCCTGGTTGTCTTTGATCACGTTCAGGGGCACGACAAGATTCACATCGACGTCAGAATTGCGCAGCTGGTTGAGTCTGATGTTCACTGTGAAGAGGTAATCCCGCACATCCTCAATCCCTGACTTCAGGCCTTTGCACACCACGTACCTGCAGAGCAAGGCACAGAGATCAGTTTTTTCACACAGCCAACTTTTCCGCCACACTCCTATTATAAGGAGAGCTTCCCAAACTCTTTTCTCCTAAATATCCTTACAAAGATGCAAACTGACCTATCACTGAGTCATCGTACATTTTCTAAGCTCTGGAAAGACAGGGAAATGCAACCCTATGTAAACCTCCCATATATCTCCCTCAAGTAGCAAACCAGTTCTGCTAAAATTGACAGGTACAATGAAAACACAGTATCACAGAATCATAGACTGGTTTGGGTTAGAAGGGATCTTAAAGATTATCCAGTACCTCCAAGTACTGGAAGGCCCCAGTTAGGTCACCCCTAAGCCTTCTCTTTTTCAGGCTGAACAATCCCAATTCTCAGCCTTTCCTCATAGGAAATGTGCTTCATCATTGCAATCATGTTGGTGCTCCTCCTCTGGACTTGCTCCAACTGATCCATGTCCTTCCTTGTGCTGGGGACCCCAGAGCTGGATGCAACACTGCAAGATGAGTCTCACCAGAGCAGAGTAGCAGGGCACAGTTTCCCTCCCTTATCTTGCTGGCCACACTGCTTTGGATGCAGCCCAGGATACAACTGGCTTTCTGTGCAGTGAGCACACAGTGCCAGCTTATGTCCAACCTCTCATGTATCCTCTGGATTCACTGAAACCACAGTTGTTTCATGCAAAACAAGATTTGTTACATATCCAGTTCCACAGCTTCCTTCCCGTAACAAGAATTTGGCAAATATAATCTTTACCTTGTCCGTAATTTACCGAACATCTAAATTGTTTCTTCCTCCAAGACAGCTGCTAATTGAGGCAGGTCACAAAGCCTACACTAGGCTTACCCAAATCCATTTTTCACTATATTCAGAGGATCCTTTTCTTTAGTAGACCCTCATGCTCAAGCATCTCACCTCTCCGAGTTAGCAGGGCGGCTGGTCACAGGTTTAAAGATGCAAACTCTCTCAAAGCAGCAATAGAGCAGATAAACAAGACCCACACTGAATGGAGTAAACAGGTCAAAGGTTTTGCAGACAAAATGTCCTCCTGTAAAAAAAAGAGGAAGTACACTGATGCCAGTAGATAATAGGGAAACAAGGAGATACCGAGCATTTCAATCCTGCAGAACTAGTAACAGAGTCTTTGTGCAATTAAACAGCATCCAGAATACAGTCATGAAGTGAGCTACCAAGACTTCATGAAACATCTTCCCTATGTCTCTGCAGTAGAGAGAAAAGCATTCCCTTGGCAAGAATCTAATCAGCATGTAGGCTGTCTCACAAGCAAACCTTCTATCTGCCTCTCATCCTTCCCTTCCAGGCCCAGCCTGTGCCCTATGGCCTGGCAGTGCATATCCCAAAGCCTCCAGGGAAGAGGAGCCCTGATATATGCAACAAGGAACCTCAGACCAGAGGAGAAGACTAAAAGATGTTACCTAAACAGAACAACTTGCCATCTAGAGAGAAAAGAGTCTTTGTTGCCCCCCTCCTTCAAATAAGATTCCCAATTTCCCCAAGCAAAAAGCAGGCATTTTTTCAGACCTATTATCTACCCATGTAGGAAAGACTTAAAGAAAGCTGGCCTTTTATCACATCACATTTGAGACTACTCCTTAGTAGATCATTGCCTCAGGTTCTTCTAAACATAGGGCACAAGATACAAATTATCATTTTGTTACAATTTGTCTTCTACATCAGTGCCAAGGGCTAACTAAACTCAGTGAAAGACAGAAGCCATCAGAATCAGACACAGTGTAAAGTCCATCATTTAGCAACAAATAGGTGCAGCTAAGACAGGGTAAGGCATCATTAGTTCTTATCACACAGATGGCAGATTTAAAGGAGAAAAGCCTTCAGAAGCTAGAGGAAAGAAAGAACTGGATAAACACCACTGTTCCAATCAGCTGGGATATTGAGGAAGTTGGTCCAGCTAGTGCCATAAATCTCAGGCAGACTGTCCAGTTATCACACTGCATGACCTTACCCCAAGACAGCTACATAACCCAACAAATTAAGTGCTTTAAATTAATGCATTTTAGTTCATACTTTTAATCAAAAGCAAAACATAGATTAGCTTATTTTTCTCACCAGATATCTTAACTTTGTGACAACCATCTCAGGACTTATGCATACACATTCAATTCTGTGCAACTCATGGCAGAGCAGACTTCAAGGCACTAATAAAAACTGTACAGCAACATTCCCCAGTGCCACCCACACCTTAGAGAAAGAGGAAGGTTAATGGACCAAACATACCTGTCCGGACAATGGACAGTGCTGTGAGGAACTGGCAAAGCATGAGTTGTTTGCTTAGGATTTCTTGCAGATTCTCCTGACCCTCCACTGAGAAACCCTGCAAAGTGCATAGCATATGATTAGTATCTCCACAAATCTGTTGGTCAAGCAAAGGATTCTGAGGAACTAAATCATTGAATCATGATCATTTCTGTTTAAAATAAAAGAATCAGCACCAGGAATTGTAATGGCAAGGCCTGTAGAATTTCATATTGTAGTTACACATGTCAAACACCCTACTGTATGCAGACAAAGGTGTCTGTTTTGTTGGGTTTGTTTTAGTGCAGGAAGAAAAAGAAATTAACTAACCCCATCAGCCATTAAGAAATGCACTCCCTTGCGATCAGTATTATCCAAAACAAAATTCTGGAAAGCAGTAATGTTCTCTGATCGAGTGATGTCTCCGTCTCCATCAATCCCACCCTCTCCTAAAGAAAAAAAGGAGACAATCAATAATACATTTGCAAGTGCAAACAAGAGATCAGTATGTGCAGGTGATCTATTGTATTCAATCAACATTTGGTCAGAAATTACAAAGACCTTGATAGGTGAAATAAACATTAACAAAGTCCCTTGTCCACCACCAAAGATGCTTTTTAATTCAGAAAAGTTATTCAGATTGAGTGGTCAGGGGGCTGAAACAAGACCATACAATAACCATGCTCAAATGATGAGTTCTACATTAGCTTCAGCACAAGACAAATAAAGATTATATGACAAAACAATATCTCATCCAAGCAGGAGTGGCACATAGCTGAACCTACTGAAAATGTAAGAGTCAACTTCACTGCACAGTTCACCTGTTAAAAACACATTATTACAGACAAGGCAAAATTCTTTATATTGAGCATTTGTAACCTTTTACTAAGAATTCAAATAATTCCAAAGACACATAATAGTCTATTTTCAAGCACAGTGTAATTTGGGCTTTAAAAAAGCAAGCCCCCCAACAAAAACAGTGAACAAATTTGTGAAGGGAGTAAGGAAAAAGATGTAGGGTTTGTGCACAAATACTCATACAGTTTTCCCATAGGGCTCTTTTAAAAGAGAGCTACATTGTCCCCCAGCTGGTGTTTTAGAAAGCTGACCTAAGATATATTCTAGAGCTCACCAATTGTGCCTCAAGTAAGGCTGCACTTCTGTTTAGTATTAGATCCTGTAAATCTTCTACAACTACAGGTTCTATTACCTCAGCTGGAGGACTAGAAAGCAGAAGAGATCAGGATGCATGATATGGTTTTGATAACCAAACTCCTCACAACCATCCTGTCAATAAGTGAAGTGACACTGGAATTTTTTACAATTCTTCACAACAGAAATATCATGGCAGGCTACTTCCTTCCCATCAGTGGAAGAGAGTCTGTACATACCTCACTAGACTTTATAGCATAACAGAAAGGGATCAAGAAAATTAATCAAAACCATTGGGCTATTAATTTCTCCAGGTATCTCCTCCTCTCCATAACAGCAGTTTGCCATGAACTATGAAGATCCAAACACTGCAACCAAGTGTTTATCTGCCTTCCTGCCCTTGCCATGAACTTTAACTAAGATCTAATCCTTAAGTGCTACTAACCATTCTCTAAGAGCTCATAGTCAGGTGTCAAGAGTGGCAGCCAACAAGAGTCAGTGGTGGAGAGGGAAAAAAATCACACAAGGCACAATAACACAAAAATACATCCTCTACAAGACAGTCACCTTCCAGTTTCTTTTATATAGTCTGAAATAAGAAGCACAAATACTAGCAATCCTTGGATTTCCCCTCCTAGTCCTAAAAGCAATGCAGATAGAGGGCTCAAACACATCATCAAGATTAACAAGTTACAATGCACAAGATGAGATGCAGCAATTGTCTGTGTGCACCTGTTTAGTCAGTCTCAAAGCAAGATAAAACATGTTAACATAACAAACCTCCTTGGATTAAGCAGCTCATTTAGTCACAGTGATTCAGATACAGCCTCCAGCCCAAATCTGTTTTATTTATCTTTACTAAGAGCCCACAATCAATTATGAGAGCACAGCTAGGAGGGTCTGGTACAGAAACAGGCTGACAGTTGGGTAAATGAGGTGTCTAACTCTGGCTCTGCTGATAGATCTTTGGGCACATTGGGAGGCTGGAGCACCTCTCCCATAAGGATAGACTGAGAACACTGAGGCTGTTTAGCCTAGAGAAGAGAAGGCTCTAGGGAGTCTAGGCACCCTTCAGTACCTAAAGTGGGCTACAGTAAAGATAGGAAGGGACTTTTTATCAGGGAGTGTAGTGATAGAATAATGTATAATAGCTTTAAACTGAAAGAGGGTACATTTAAAATGGACATTTACAAGAAATTTACTCAGAGTGATGAGTCACTGGGACACATTGCCCAGAAAAGTTGTGGATGCCCAGTGTCTGTTCACAGCTAGCTTGGACAGCACTTTGAGCAATCTGGTCTCATGGAAGGTATCCCTGTTCACAGCAGGAGAGTTGGTCAACTATCAACTGCTACAATGAAACATATTCCCAGACCAGACTGGTAATAAATGCAAATGACTTCGAAAAAATGAAAGTTACTTGTCAGAACTACTTGATATGCAAACTCACCAATCTCAACCCCTTCCTCCAATGACAGCCCCCTTCTACCTTGTAAAATGGTTCCCCAGGCTTCTTCTAGATCCCCCTGCTAGTATATTGATACCAGTTCTGCCACTAATACAGAGGCTGCAGCATGAACAAAAACATCAGGTTACATTTATGGGTGTACTACATACCATAATAAGGTTCAAAGAGCTCACTGGAAGCAGAATAGAAGTCCTCCAGTTTAAAATCATTCGGTCCTTTCAAGGTCATGCCAAATCCTTTTGCATGCCACTTCCGTCTCCACAAGACATATTCAGAGAAGCCTCCAGGACCAGCACACACATCAGCAAAGTAGAGCAGCTCTGCATCATACTCCTTTATCAAAGGCACCTGCAAAAGGAAGCTGAGGAAATTCTACTGACCCATAACAGCTCCCGTCAGTCAAACCACATACACCACAAACTACACTGCTCAGAGGAATCTTTCAAGGACCTGTTTTCCCAGCTAGTATCCTAAAGATTCTCCTTTCTTCCCATCTTCCACATTCTCTGAGAAAGCACTATTTGAAAGTTAGCAGCACTCACCCCTTGGCTGTCCTTAGGGTTTGTAAACATATAGTCAAAGACATGGTCCATATTTGCCATCTTCATTGCAGCCCTGTGAAGACATAAATATGGCCTTGTTAAGTTTCATCCTTGGCTCCCACAGCTAAAAATAGACATAATGGGAAAGGGATTACAGTACCAGACATTCTACAAACCTGTTCAGGAAGAAAGCTCCACGGATCATCTCATAGGGGTTAGACCTTGTTCGGGCTCGACGCATTTCTTCTCCATCCAGCTCATCAAATACACTCTGCACAAACAGAAACAAAGCTCAGCTGGACCTGGCACAGGCTGGAGGGATAGGTGGGCATCAGCAATTCCCATCTTCTTGTTTCTCTCTCCTTAGACAGCAAACTCCATGCAGGATTTGTTCACCAATACAAAATGTTTTTCTGTCTCACAATGATATTTACTCTTTTTCTAAGCCACCTCAGCTCTTAAGCAAATTTAATAACACTGACAAATTCTGTACTGATAGCTCCAGAGCCTGATAATATGGTTAGCCACCTCAAAAGCAGTCCCAGCCTAAAGTATTTCTTTCACATATATACACACACTCTCTACTGCAGTATACAAGGGCATGATAAAATTGAAGATGGAAGACTGAACAGACAAGAAAAGAAGGGGAGCTCATTTCCTTAGTTTAGTCAAGCCTTCAGCCTTTCAGTCGGATTAAGGGCAGGTGACTGCTTTCTATCATCTCTGAGCTGGTTTTGGCTGGAGTAGAGTTAATTTGTTTCATAGTAGTAGTTTCATATTAGCTAGTATTGAGATACATTTTGGATTTGTGATGGAAACAGTGTTGATAACATAGAGATGCTTTTGTTACTTCTGAGCAGTGTTTGAACAGCATTAAGACCTTTTCTGCTTCTCATACCACCCTGCCAGAAAGTAGGTAGGGTTGGATTTGTGATGGAAACAGTGTTGATAACATAGAGATGCTTTTGTTACTTCTGACCAGCCTTTGAACAGCATGAAGACATTTCTGCTTCTCATACCACCCTGACAGCAAGTAGGTAGGAAATGCATTCTTGTGGAGTTTGGAGGGGACATAGCTGGGACAGGTGACCCCAACTGTCCAAAGAGATATTCCATACCACACCCCATAGTGCTCAGTATGTAAAGCTGGGGGAAGAAGGAGGAAGCTGAGGACATTCAGAGTTGTTTTTTTATCTTCCCAAGTAACCTTGCATATGATGGAGCCCTGCTCTCCTGAAGATAGATGGCTGAATACCTTGCCCATGGCGCCTGAAGATAGATGGCTGAATACCTTGCCCATAGCAAGTAGTGAATTAATTCCTTGTTTTGCTTTCCTTCAATTGAGTGGCTTTTACTTTACATATTAAATTGCCTTTATCTAAACCTATGACTTTTCTTCACTTTTACCCTTCCCATGCTCTCCCCAATCCCGTTGGTGGGAGAATGGGTGAGCAGCTGCAGGGGGCTTAGCTGCCAGCTGGAGTTATACCAAGAAAATCTCTCAGAAGGCTGAGGTTCAAAACAGGCTGCTGAACAGATAGTAAAAAACAGGATGCTAGGTCATCCCAGTGACATTGAGGTGACAGAGGACATTCTGAGCTCTTGTCATTTACCTAACTACTCAATCCTCTTTATTCATCTCACTTTATTTTCCAAAAATTTAGTTCCTCTCTAAAAAGGGGGCTCACCTTGCACTGCAGGACATTATGTAAAAGCTCTTCATTACAGAACTCTGTTTCATCTTCAATCATCAACTTCCTCTGTAACAGGACAAGAGCACAGGGAGCAATTAGCAAGCATGATATTGTCATTTCAGAATGCAGCATGTACCAATAATGGATGAAGGCTGCCAATCACACACTAGGCTGTATCAGCAAAAGTGTGGCAATTCGGCTCAGGAATTTTCTCCCATGTTAGGCATCTTGAGATCACATATGAAATACTGTATCCAGTTTAAGCACTTTCCAGTATAAAAACAGACATACTGGAACAAAAGCAGCAAAAGGACCACCAAAATAACAAGGATCAAAAAACACCTGGTGAATGAGAAAAAGCTGAGAATTGTTGCTCAGAATGCAGAAAGGGAGATCCTTTTGCAGTACCTAACAATGGGACAAGTCCCTAACAGGAGGCAAAAAAGATTGACCTAGGCTCCTAGAGATGTATAGCAACATGATAAGAAACAATGGACAAAAGCCACATAAAAATGCTAATTAGCCATATGTAAATTTTCTTTTGTCAACTGGGTTGTCAAACACTGAACAGATGCCCAGACTGTGCTGTGAAGCTTCCACCCTTGAAAATACTCAAAACTCCATTAAACAAGGCCTTGAGCAACCTGATCAGATCTAGCTGGATCTCCTTTAAGCAGAAAGCTAAACTAGCAACCTCAAGAGCTTGTTCACAGTTCATGCTATTCTACAGCTATTTGACATGGCAACTGTCCCATCCCAGGCTGAGCACTCCTGCTTTGTCTTGGGCTGGTAAGCACCAATATATAAAAATTTACCTTCCCCACAGTCATCCACTCCTTCAGCTCCTGAGCATCTGGGATCTCTGTGGTACACTCAGGGCACCAGTCCACCTTCTCGTAGGCACTAGGCTGCAAACACAAGTCATGGGAAGAATCAAAGATGTTTTTGCTAGAAAAATATAAAAACTAATTGCTCCCCCAAAAGTTTGCCTCCCGATGGCAAACTTAAGCACCAATATATAAAAATTTACCTTCCCCACAGTCATCCACTCCTTCAGCTCCTGAGCATCTGGGATCTCTGTGGTACACTCAGGGCACCAGTCCACCTTCTCGTAGGCACTAGGCTGCAAACACAAGTCATGGGAAGAGCCAAAGATGTTTTTGCTAGAAAAATATAAAAACTGCTCCCCAAAAGTTTGCCCCCCCAATGCTAGCATAAGGGGTTATGCCATGACTTCAGTGCCAACTGTAGAGTTTTTTCCTCCTGGACTGAAACATATCTTGTTTATTTTTAAAATGAAAAACAACTTCAAACACCTCCACCACAAAAAAAAAAAAAAACAAAACCCTCACCACATTCCCCTTTATTAGAGTCTGATAATCAAGGCAAAACAGAAGTCAAGTACTCAAAGTACAATTTAGAGACACCAGAAAAGATACAGCTGCCAAGAAAAAACACAGTTCACACATTCTTTCTCCCAGTTTTTGCTGAACACCATAAGAGAAATGGGGCTTAAAACAGAAAGTACTTACCTCTGGCTCATCCTGCCAATCAATATTGAGCTCCCCATCAAATCCTTTGAGGGTCAAGCCAAAGCCTCTCCTTCCCTTCTGATTGGAGGCCTCAACAATATCCTTCCTGCCTTGGCCGTATTTTCCCAGACCTTCTCCTTCCCGGAAGCCCATCTTGGCCTATAAAGGGAGCAAAGGGAGCACTCTGAGGCAAGTGGACTTAAGTTTGTGTACTACTGCTAAGGTCAAAGAGTAGGGCACATCACCCTGAAGTGACTTGCAGGCACTGAGCATTTTTAATCTCAATTGTAGCTTTCAGGACTTTCAAGTGAGTTCACTTCACTGAGGCAAGATACAAAAAAACTAGATCTGAAGAATGATGTTTGAGATGACAGCAAATTACATAAGGTTCAGTAAGGCAGCAAGAGCCTGCTCGGAGAGAAAGTAGTGAGGAGCCTGGAGTCATTCATCACAGGGTTCAGTAAGCATGGATGGTTCATAAAAAAAGATGTTGGTACAGGAAAAAAATTCATGTTGCGATGATATTCTTTGTTGTGAACATGTATTCACATGCATTTCAAATACCAGCTAAAAATCCATGTAAAACTCAGAGGAGGAATGCAAGACACTGCTCCTGAAACACATACACATCTCTTAGGTTAAAAGAGCTATGTTCATTATCTGCTGGTTTTTCAGGCTTTTCTCTCAGTAAATTTTAACAATAAGAGAACAATAACAAAAAGCAGGGATGTAATCAATTTCACGTATGTACAAGACAGTAAAGAAATAAAAGACAGAGAACCCTGCTACAAAGAGGATCAAAATCAAAGTATTTTTTATAAAAAACTGGTCTTTTCACCAGTTCTTAACAGTTTGGTCCAAAACTATTTTGACCTACCATAAGCTTTTGGGAGACACTGTTATACATTGAGTAGCGGGATGAAGTACCCTCCACGAGAGAGTCTTGTTTGAACTCATTGCTGAAGACTGGTCTTTTTTCATCGCTCTCACTGTCAGACCCACTGGTGCTACTGGAAGATTCTGAAAACGAGCAAAAAAGTGAGAATGAAAATAAAAATGAAATGGAAGAAAGACATCTCAATAATCACATTAGAACATAGTGAGACTCATGAAATCCTCCGAACACGCACAGAGGACACCTCAGTGTCTCAAATGTGTTACAGGAAGCATGCAGGTGTAATATAACACACCCTGTGCAACCAACACTTGGTTATCTTCCCTGTTGCCTCAGAGAGACACACAACCTCTCTGACCCCATGATTCCAGGCCCTACAAAGGGCTGGGCAAACCCCATCACACAGCAGAGCAGCCACAGCATGACCACAACAGTACTGTGGTGTGCCTGACCTTCACAATGATCCTGAGGAACTGAGAAGATCCACAGGGATTCTCTCCTTAGAATAGTGGCAATTACACCCTGATGAAACATTTTGAATTTTCTTCTATATGCTATCTAACTACAAGTGCAAATCCATCCCTAACTTAGCCAAAAACTCACATCGAGTACACAGTCATCTACCAAATGGCCAATACTGCAGAAAGAAGAGAAAGCTAATTTATTATACTTCAGTTAGACCCCCACTATCCAGTTAAATAGCAAGGATCCCCAAGTTCACTACAGCAAGTTAGGCAGTTTTTCACCTACTGCATAAGTTTCAGTGCAGTCCCTTTACAACTCTTCTTGTTTTAAAGATTTGCTAAGCCATGCTCAGCTGAGATTAAATCTCAAATCACTTCTTTCCCCAACCTCCCTTCTTTCATTAGAAACCACAATGGGTGTAACAGACTAATAAACAATTAACTCTACCCAAAATATTGTCCTTGAACTGTATCAATTTGTTTCTTAAACACTAAGGCTTACACCTGTTTTGATTCCTGTATGAACTCAATAATCACAAGGGGGAGAAAAATGATAAAAACATCCGTTTTAATTTTTTAGCTCAGCCCTGAGTGCACAGAGCATTCCCAACCCCAGCTCTCACATTCTGCACCTCTGGCCTCCTCCCTCACCTTGGGCCTTGTCAGACAGGTACACACACTATACCCTGCAGCTACAGCTACTCCCACACCAACCCGCTCATCTTCCACACACACCCCCTTCCATTTTCACAAGGGAAGGCTTCTTTATGTGTTCAGGCACTTGAACACTTCATGACCATGAGAAATCCTAACACTCTGACGTAGCAGGCACAACAGTGAAGTAACCTGAAGTACCATCTTGGGAGAGTTTAAAGTGTCCCACAACAGTGACACCAATTGTACAGGTCACATGCCTCATCTGTGGTATATCCCAACTCCAGGTGAGAAAGCACACTCCAAGAAAAAGTAGGCATTGAGTTAACTCTGAAATAGATCTTTCTGAAAAGAAGCACCTGTGAGCTCTCACAACTCTGTCCCCTGGCAAAATCACACTGAGCCAGCACAAGAGATGGTCCTACAAAGTAGAAGCCCCAACCAACTGGCCCCATTGTATTCATCTAAATTTCTCCTGTCTGCAGAAATGTGGTAAGACTACTGATTTCTTTCTTCCTTTTTAAACAAAATTATGATGCTTCTTTATGGTGTAACACCCACAATGCCTCAGTACTGAGTTTCCAAACCAGAAATAACTGCTGAGACTGAAAAGATCAGTATGACAAGGATGTTTAGAGCTCTGGATCATGCATGTCATCTACTTCAAATCCAGTTTTCTACATCTGAATTCATACAATTCCCAGATTAAAAGGTTTACCTAAGATTTTTAAAGAGCCTAAAAGAATTCACACCAATCCAATATTTTGAAAAGAAATAATGTAGCTTTTTTCCTAAAGAGAGAGTACACCCTTGAAATTCAGGCTATCAGTTAGGACTCAGAAGATGTCGGTTCAATTCCTGGTTATCATTTACATCCCCTGCAGCAGCACATTCCAGATCTCCAACCTTACCTTGAGTAGTATGATTACTAAACTGATTTTCATCATCTGAAGTAGAACTGAGGGTTAGTCCCAAGTCTTCTATCCTCTTCTTTTGCTTATTTTGGGGGCTGCTAAATTCGGGTTCTGTCCTTCTCTTCATGTTTTCCTGAAATGCAAGAAGAAGAAGAAAATGAAGAAGAGGAGGAGGAGGAGATCATCACACTTGGCAAACATTAAGCATAACTTTCTGTAATGCATAGCAGCATGGTGGCACAGATCACATTATGCTGTTCAGTATTAGGCTTCTCAATTTAAATGTCTTTAGGGAAAAGTCTTCTGAACTCACCTTAGTTAGACACCTAGTCTAACAAATCAAATGGGAAACTGATATGGAATTTTCCCTATAACTGATGAATTTCAAATCACTTCTACAACCTACTTATCCCCAAATGCAAGTAGATGAAGTCAACCCAGATGTAGACAGTTAAATAACTTAAGTATATGGCAGTTCATTACTACTACTGAATCAAAGATTAATTTTATCCAAACATACTGAAAAATGTCAGATCCATCTAATGGAGAATATGCAAGGTGGAACCAATTTCTCATGAGACTCCAAACAACTCTGACTTCACCTCTGCAAATCTTAATTAATAAAGGAGCTTTTCTGCACAACTTTTATAGCAGAACTTTATTAAATATATGTGCTCAAGTTGTGTGTGCAGTTGTGTTTTTCACCAGAAATCACTGGTAAAATATCCAGCTTCTGTATGTGGCTGCTAAATTTTGCATAAACTCAGAGAAAAGTCTAATGCTTAAGATGGATGGCTTAGAAGCCAGCTTGGAGGGCTTGCAGAAGACAACAAGCAAGGAAAGGGGAAAATTTAAAGGCAAAAATGTTTATCACACCAGCTAAAACCTCCCTGCTACTGAAAAAAAAAAACCAAAAAAACTGTACTTTGATTCATTTATTATTCTACATAGGATGGTTGGGCTATAAAAGATGCCCCAGGTCACCAATTCAAACCTTTAATTATCAAACTTATTTCCACAAACACATACAAGGCAGCTTAAGGCCAAATCTTTTATTTATCCCCACAACTGTGACTGCAAAATGATCCCACAACCTCATTGCACTATGGCTAAGAAATCTTCTCCCTTCCACCAGAAGTTCTATTACTGACAACTCACCTTTATCTGCTCTTGCCTCAATTGACGGTTTTGGTTTTTACCCTTGTTTATCTCTAACAAATCAGCCATTTTATATTTCTTCTGAGAGAGCCAAATGAGAGACCAACACTCAGCTCACTCCTGCCAGCTCCCTACCAAGACCCTCACCCTCCAAACTCCACTAAGGGTCCCTCAGTGCACCTGCCCTCCCGACAAATTTCAAACCATGCAAAACTGGTCGCAAGTTAGGGACACCCGCCCCCCCAGGAGCCCCGCAGTTGCGAGGGCAAGCCCCTCCACATCCCCACCCATGCCCCACAGCACCGGCCTCTCACGGAATCTTTTAGGTTGGAAAAGACCTCTGAAGTCACCGAGTCCAACCCAGGACCCAATGGCACCGAGTGCCACGGCCAGTCTTTCCTTGAACACCCGCAGAGACGGTGACTCCACCACTTCCCTGGGCTGCCCACTCCAATGTCTAATTATCTCTTCTGTGGAGAAATTCCTCCTGATGTCCAGCCTAAACCCCCCCTGGCGCAGCCTGAGGCTGTGTCCTCTTGTCCTGGTTGCCTGGGAGAAGGGGCGAGCCCCTCCTGGCCACGACCTCCTTTCGGATGGTTGCAGAGAGCGCTAAGGGCTCCCCCGAACCTCATCTTCTCCAGGCTGAACACCCCCAGCCCCCGCAGCACTTACCCTCCAAACCCTTCACCAGCTTCGCCGCCTTCTCTGCCTCTCAGCGCGGTCGCACCGCCCGCCGCGCAGCCCGGTCCCAGAGGCCGAGCCGAGACCCCCGCAGGCGGAGGGCGGGCAGCGGGGGACGGCGGGAGCCGCCGGCGGCCGCGCCCCGCGCTGACCCACGCACCGCCGGGCACAAAACCAGAGTGAACACGGTAGTATCAGAGACAGGAGGATCCTACATGGGCAGTGTAGCTCTTGGTTATGTAGTTGCTGCAGACTGTCTCTAAATAGGCTGAGTTATGGCAGGACGGGAGGATGAGAAGTAAAACACTGACTAGTCAGAGCATAGCTTTGGAAAAGAAAACCTGCACTTTGCTTGGGGGAAGGGGGGCACAGCTGGATTATTGAATTGCCTGTTGCACATTCTGCAGTTAAATTTTACAGTTGTTGCTAAGGCTCTGTAGCAGGATCCTTGCCTGGAATGGGAAAAACAATCAACGACTGTGGGAAAAGCTATCCATGGTAAATGAAGAAGGGGTCATCATGCTGTTTTTGATGCTCAGTAATGCTGAAAACAGTCTGACTCATCAGTCCCGAAATTAAACATCCTGATAGTGAGATGAAGATGTGGTAGACCTGGTAAAATACCCAGAACCAATAAGTGATATTACAGATAATTTACCCAAAGTTGCTGAGCTGACACAGCTAGCCTGCAGACCTATGACTGACAGTCAATAAGCTCATGCTGTAACAGCCCAGTCCCAAATTTTAAGGGCAGAGTCTTCCAATATACCCTTTCTTGAAGTGTATGTGTGGAGGTTGCTCCCTTGACTGGGGATGCTGCTCAAGGTTACTCCTCATGACTGAGCAAAAGATATTAGTCCACCGTCATGGTTGAATAACATTACCTCTACTTAATTGTTTGTTTTTTCCTAGCTTTAATACAATTGCTTTAAAACAATTGCTTCAATATTGCATCATAGTGCACTGTAAGAGCTGTTCTACCTCCTATACTGCATAGTAAATAATTCTGATGAATCTTTTTGTCCAATCATTATCATAATAAACCATACATATTTATATATCTGGTTTGCCATCCTTAAATCCTCCAGGACCAAGTTGTATAAAGGTTCATTTACACCTATATAATCCTTTACACATGAACCACTGACAGTCTGGGGCTAGGACTGGATCCAGCCACATCCAGGCTCCTCTCTGAGAAGGATTTGGAAAGCAAGAGGGCCCTGTCTGCACCTCGTGACTCAACAGGAAGGCTTCTTTAATTATTTAATGTTGTCTGCAGCCCCCACTCTGCCTGTGACAGGCTCACCACACATGTGGTATATTTCACTTGCACGACATTGTCAGATTGGTCTTGGACTCCACAGATCTGTATGAGGCAAACATCCCTCTGCGATGGCCCCCTCTTACTAGCACCCCTTCCCAACTCTTCCACTGATGCTGACAAGGTATTGCCCTGAAAGTGTCTGATAGTATCACACGACCTGACAGCTCTCTTCCAAGGGAAAACAGCAAGTCTTGAACCTGCCCTGCATCATCTGTGACTAGCTCAGTTGTAACCTGACATCTGGAAGCACTTGATGCCATCCCAAGACGGGCAACAGTTCAGGGCATAACATCTCCAAGGGGACATCCAAGTGGAACCAAGTAGACAACCAAGCAGAAGAAAGGATCCAGACCTTAGAGCAAAGGAGAGCACACTGCAGATATACAGGTCTGCTTTTGTCAGCTTTTGTACATGGACAGTATTAATACTTAACCTTGCTCTGTGGATGTTTACACACTGTGCACCTACCAGTAAGAGTGAAAATAATTTGGAATACACTATTTACATTCTTCATGTTCTTGTGAAAAGAGGACACACTCAGAAACCAAACCAAAGATTACCACTCTGTTACCAGGGGAAGTATTATCCTTCTCTGCAATATGCATAAACACCAACATAATAAAATAAATATGTATTTTGCAAAATGAAATGAGAAAAAAAGCACAGAAGTATGGAAGAGATACAGAGTTGAAGAATTCGCAGTCCTACGTAACCAGAATATTTTCCTTCTACTCCTCTTCATCGGAAATGCCTGTTCCACATCAGCTTATTTCATGAGCATTTTGAGGAATGCTCTTCTCTTGCTCATTCTAGAAAGCTTCTATTCACAAAAGAAAGTCTCAAGAGCGCATACAGAAAGTGAACATTAAAAAAGAAAGAAGACTACAGAAGATACAATGACTCCTTCACAAAAAAACCTTACACTAAAGTTTTAAGCAGGCTGCCTGGCCCACAGATCAGGCCTCTCCTCTTTGAATCCTACTGACCAAATTTGTCAGAATACACTACTTCCTTAGGACATCATTCATGCACCTTTTTAATGGGATCTTTCTTGGGGGAAGCAGGTAAGAAGTGTGATTGTAGCTATTAAATTAGCATTAGGGTCGTCACAGTCTTGAAGGATTGGGCTGTCTTTGATCAGTTCCTGAATACAAACGTCTTTCAATTAACTTTACAGTAGTCACACTGCATACAGCAATCAAAACATCAAGGAAAGTCATTAAATTAGATGGTCTATTTTCTCAAAAAAGTCTAAAGACAACTAGAAGACATCTCAGTGGCTGAACCAAAGAAGACTAATGCAGAAATGGATTTATACTTTTGTTCTTAAACAAAATAAACATAGAAACAAAAAGGTATATACAAAGAGCCAAAGAAATATTACAGATGAGAAGGGCTTCCCCATCCTGTTCTCACAGTGTAAGCATCCTTTCCATGTAGCAGCTAAGTCAAAAGCATAAGTCACTAGAAAATGGAACTCAATAGACAAATACATGATAGGATGAGGCAAGACATGATCAATCTCTTATGAACAAGTGATTTGGCATGAGGGTAGTGCAACCCACAGCTCAACAGTTATGTCTTGTAAACAATAAAAAGTGCTTCATTCTGTATCTTGTGGTTGTCTACAGATGCTGCTTTCCTACCCTCCAACAGGAGAATTCATTAATTTGGAGAGCAGCACACCTGAAGATGCAGAGGTTCCTCTCTTGCTGCTGCTTATATGTTTTTAAAGTAATTGCTAAAAAATTCTGGATGTGCTGCTTCCCAGTTCTAAAACCCTTCATGCGAAAGCCTGAAGAGGGAACAAACCAAAGACACTGTATGAAAAGAACACTAGCTAAAGACTTCTGGAAGATTTAATCTCCTCTATCCCTATCTATGGAAAACAGGCTACATAACCAGAGCAAGCCGATGGCCAGCAGCTAGCTTACTATGCACTTGCAGCCAACAGTCTGCATCCCACCCTTTATCACCTTTAATGCCAAAGTCCTGGGATGACTCTAGTTGCCATATAAAATTCAGGAGGAAAACCCACACTGGCACTTTTTCCTGCTATACCTATCTCCTACTTGCTGGTGGGGATGGCCAAGTTCTCGAAAGGCTTGGGACATTCCCTCTGCTGCCTGAAATAAGGGATGCTGATGTAAACATGTAATTCATGAAGGAAAGTGCAGTGATGCAATACAAACTCTCTCATTACACTGAGCAGGTCACAAGCTAACGAAGAAGTTTATGGTTTGTAAGTCAATTAGCCAGCATAATGGCAGTCTGTTCTCTCACAAACCCAATTTTGTTTTAGAGATCAAGCTTCTGTGCATTCATTTGGAAAACAAGATCCTTCTTTCAAATGCTGCCAGTTTACAGCTCCAGCCTCTTCACAGGTCCTTCCAGGTGCCCAGTCCACTCCTCCAGCAGCAGTCAACTAATCACCATTAGGTTGGTTCTAGGCAGCACAGGGGCAATGAGTCTGCAGCAACAATGTTCAGATAACATAGTAGGTTTCACTATAGGAAGAATCCTCAGAGTTCTCACTGTCACAACTTCTCATTGACAAGATGGAGTAGGTGGTAGAAGGGACACCGTTGTCATTGTCTGTGGCTGGTTTCACCATCACATTCTGTTTCTCTGCATTCAAAACACACAGATAAAAAAGTTAGCTGTGACCACTGTACCCACAAGTGCTAAATTACTACTTGTCTTTGAAATTATATTTCAGCTTCTCACTGTCAGTTTGCAGAAAGGCTTTCAAGCTGCAGGACATAGGTCTTTTTCATTTCAGTTTCCAGCATAAAAGAACAAAGTAATGGGAGTTACTTGTTTGCTTGTTTTCTTAACTGCTCTAAAGTGTTCTGTATGTCTTTTCTTATTAAGGTAACACAGACGAGGAGGAGACCTTCTCCACCCCTTCACAGGCACACAAGTGACAATGAAAGTGGCTAAGTATTTCAGTGTCTTGCCAGGTAAGAAAAGGAAAAAAAATGTGGTAAGGGGCTCTCAAGTAGTGATTGTTCAGGACATTTATAGCCTCATCAAAAGCTTCATCTATTTAAGACTGCAAGCTGTCCTTCTAGTGCCGGGGTTACTAAGACTTCTAGAAAGGTTTCTTGGAAAGCCTTGACAGCTTCTTAAGTGCCACTTCCAACATTATTCTTCTTCTAACAGGTATATTTCTTAGGAATTAATTTTAAATAGACAAAGGTTATCTTCACTTCAAAATGTTTCCATCACTGCACAAAAAGAGGCACAGAAACAATTTCACCTTCCAGCTGAAGTGTGTCACAGTAAATTTAAATTATTTCCTATTGGTAGTTATTTCTGAAGGTAGGCTATGAACTCATTTGCTTTTTGTTTGAACAAGGATGAAGACCATTGGTGTAGCACACAATGGGCTGCAATGAAGGCACCACTTCAGCTAGTGCCCATCAGCTACCTGACCAGACACTTAGGAGCACTGTGGCACTCTGCACATGCACACATTGCACAAGGGCTGCCTCGGTTCCACAGAGGTAAAAGCAATTCTTGTAGCTGAGCCAGGCAGCCTCTCAGCAATGCAGCACTTCCTGAGGGAATCACACTGAAAGGGTTACATAGGTTACAGTTTCAGGCTTGAACTAGCACTGGTCAGTGATGTCATTCTATGTCACCATGGCACATCTGAAAGGTTTCAAAAGCGCCTTTCTTTTGGTAAAAATACAATTTGATACACTGCAAAATTAAGTATCATGCACTCATCTTTATGAAGGGAAAACAAAACAATTACTTAACACAGCAACAGAAATTTAAGGGGTAGCAGGAACAGACATCTACATTTCAGCACCTAGATACCAACGTCTAGTGCTCTAGAAAGAAATTTAGAAGGAAGCAGACTAAGAATAACCCATATTGGGGTTTTTAATAAAGCAATCACCATCATGCACAGTATTTTAGCAACAACTAGGCAAGATGTTATGCCTGTAAGCCACAGTGGCTTTAATTCCACAAAAATAAACATGTCAGAGCAACTGTCTGCTCAGCCATGATATACCCGTGTCTCTTTCAGAGATTTCCTACAATAAAGCAATCACCATCATGCACAGTATTTTAGCAACAACTAGGCAAGATGTTATGCCTGTAAGCCACAGTGGCTTTAATTCCACAAAAATAAACATGTCAGAGCAACTGTCTGCTCAGCCATACTTACATGATATACCAGTGTTTCTTTCAGAGATTTCCTATATAAATCTAGCACATAGAAAAGAATTCAGTGTTTCTTGTCAGGTCTGCTGACTTTCTGTAATTATGTACTCCACAGCTTCATCAAAAGTGCCTGGTAAATTTTTCAAGGACCATTCTAAGTATTTTTGCTTTTATTAAGTGATCTCTTTGAAAGATCATAACCTTTAGCATGGTTAAACTAAGTTTTCCCGCCAGACTATGGAATTCATACTGAATTCTTTTTCCAAACTTTGCACCAATTTTATTTTAATGTGCAGTAAAGCTAGTTAGTTGAGAGATCTCATTATTATTTTTTTAGTGTTTCTGCAGCATTCCCTGAGCATCTTCTTGGTATATAGGTGCCAAAGAAAGTTGTGCAAAATAGATGGAATAAGAGATTGTACTCATCATGCCACATCCACCCACCTCTCACCTTTCCGCTCTCTGATAAGGCTTAGGCGATGCTCTTTCATTTCCACATCCAGTTTTTCTACCATCCTGTTAATGCAGTTATCCAGCACCAGAGAGCGTGTCTTTGATTTGATCTCCTGCCTGCAGATAGGGCACTCCACTTTACGTTTTGTCCACTCATTGATACAGTAGGAGCAGAAGCTGTGTGCACAGTTCAGAGTGACCGCCTGTGGAATGCAGCAGAAAGATAGTGCTCACAGCGTGCTCACACAGGCACTGTCAAGCAAAAAAGTACTGAATACAGGGAAATATTAGATTAATATTTTGTATAGGGAAAGGGACTGGAGAGCCCAAAGCTTTTAGGGCCTTTGCAGGAGTCACACAGACTCCCCCATGCCAGAGGTCAGGCCAGCATTACAAGTCAGTTAATGGAGTCACTGTAAGTCATCGCAAGTCAGAAACAGAAAAAAAGTAACTAATTTTATTACAAGTTACTCCAATTTGAAAAGGATAAATTATGGAAAAAACTCAGATACTGCAAAATAGCATCTTAATATACTGAGAAACCAGAAATTAAAATTTCAGCTAGCCTTTAAGCCATTATAACAAGGCTAACACATCAGGTTTCCCATAGTAAAAGCATAATGTAATGAAACTGACCTTCTAGCAAAACAGTAACAAAAATAACAGTCTACACAACAAGCATAGCCTATTACTTGTAGAATCAAATTAAAACAGGCCAATTTCTCAAAGAAAGAGTCTATCTGAACATGCCAGGACTTGATTGAATACTGTACCTCTCACCCTTTACTAACCTCTCCATATAGCTAAACCTCAAACAGTCCAACTCAAGTCAGCTTAAAGCAAGGTCCACTGCAAAATAATTCTTCCCCAAGCAGCTGTCAGCAGCAACTCAGAGCGCCAGTTCAAAAACCTACACAAGTGCTCCAAACTTATGTGCATTTTAGAATTAAGCACTCATATCTATGCAGATAGAGACATTAAAGCTGAATTTGCTGTCAAGCAAAGAAGAGTCAGGGCAGACAGAATAGACCTTTGGATCAACTCTTTCCCATAAGAACTCACTGTGGGTCTGTTGGGACTGTTAAACAAGTGAAGAGAAGGGCTTAAATATTGTGTTACTAGAGCTATGGAAAGCTTCTCAAGTCTCTTTTTTATTGGCAAACCCATACAGGTTTAAACATACCTCGATGAAGTGCTCAGAACAGATTGTGCACTGCAACTCGTTCTCCAACACATCATTCATCTGATTCAACACCTCTTCTTTTTGGGCTCTCACCTTTTCCTTCTCCTCCTGGTGGAAAAGTACATGTGGTTGTGTATCAACAAAGAACAAGGGTTTTCTTAATTGGCAGGAAGTGTGCATGCAGGGGAAGAAAATCATACATACATACATACATACATACAAATGCAAATCTCCACATGTCAAGTGGAGTGGGTATCTATCATATACCCAGATCTGTAATATCTTTCCTCTTTGTAGTCTCAGCAGAATTGAGAATATTCCCACCCACTACAGAGAACTTGGAAGAGAGAACAGCCATTACCAAAATTCCTGTCAGCCTAAAGGAACTACCAGCTGATCAATCTTTTCAGAATCTTTTTTAGCCTGTTCCTAGCAAGAGCTTGACTTCAATCAGTTTTTTTTTTGGTGTCTGATATAAAAAGCAGAACACCCAACAGACTGAACAGCTCAAATACTAAAAAAAGGAAGCGATAAAGTTTAAAACATTCACTTGTATTTAACAACTTAATAACCTTTTTGTTTGCTTGTTAAGAGTTAAATTAGGCTGATTAGGCTAAGTACCTGCTCTACCTTCTAAAAATAACAGGAAAAGTCTTCTAATTGAAGCTATAATTGAAACAGCGACAAATTTCCAAAGATGACATTAAAAAAAAAACAAAGCAAACTGTCAGTGGTGGGTAATGTGATAGACACAGGAAAGGATCTCCTTAATTATTTTCTGCTCATCACTTTGTGTCAAGGGCAGAAAGAACTGGGGCTTATCTTGCTCATTATTCAAATTCCATGTTGCTTCAGTCCTACACTCCCTTATAGAACTGCTATCACAATGCAATTTTACTTGAATGCACTTTAAGTGAAAATGAAGCACCTCATTTTTCAAACACTTTTGGTTTGTCGGTGGATTTTTTTCCTGTTATTTCTGGTTTGATTTTTTATTTGTTTGTGTTTCAAAGAAAGGGTGCAATGGGCCCATTTCTCTTCCAAAATGCACTGTTCAGGTGCTTTGGGCTTTCTTTATGACTGGGAAAGATCTAATAACTGTTCAACACCAATTTATAAAAAGGGCAAGGTTCCTCCTCCCCCGATGTCAGCTGCCACCTCAAAACACAGAAATTTTGCACTGTAGGAGGCCAGGCAGAGCCAAGACAAATGTTAAATAAACCATTTCCTCTGCTCATGCAGCATATCATGTTTCACTTATGAATAAAACTAAGAATGCAGTTACTCCTTACCTTGGTTTCTTCCAGTTCTTTATTCTTGGCTTGAATTATCTCCTCAAAATCTTTTTTATTTCGATTCAATTCTTCCATCAAAGCACGATGCTGTAACAATACCATTCCAGAAATTATAAGAGTACCATTATAAGCCATCCTATTAAAGACATATGGTCATAGTCATAAGGCTCAGCACACTCATTTCTCCTATTCTCCTCCTAGAAGAGCAACACATATAAATTGAGGCGTTAAGGCAGTTTATCCTTAACTTAAAATTGGAATGCACTGCCAGTTATTTATGACCTTCCCATTGCCATCACACTTTGCATTCCCTCTTCCAGGTTCTTCTTTCACTTCAATTAGGTTTTTCAGTCACCTAAGGCAAAGTCCTTGTCTTCTACCAAGGGGCACTTGGAAAGATTTAAATGTCCGAGTTACACAGTTAGACCAAAACTAGACTCATAATCACTTGCCTCTTGCAGGACCTGGGCCAGCTGCTCCTTCAGATTCTCTTCCCCTTGCTGACACTTTTCTCCCTGGGTGGCATAAGAAGTGGGGGAAAAAAAGAGACTTGAAGAACGTAAGAGACAGAAACTTAACTACTCTGCACACTGTCTTTAGAGGATATGCTTAAAGAAACAACACTGATTTTCAACAAACGGCGAGATGTTCCACTCTAGGGTTACATGTGTACTACACAAATTAGAGCTATCATTTACTGTGATGAGTTAAAATGGATATATCATTTACAGTTACACATTCGGAATACATCCACATTATTCTAGCTCAAAAGGCACCAGCATATTCATAGAAGCAAAGAGATCAGCAACAGCTTAAAAGGTGCAACTCTGTCTTTGAATACATTCAAAGATTTCAGAGGTACCTAAAGATCCAGGTAAATGTCCAATTGTTTCTAAGGACACAACTCCAAACTTTCTGTACATCTGGTAATGGTATCTTGCCTTTAGCAGTAGAGTTTAAGGAAGTCACTAATAAATGACTCACTCCAAGATGAATCCTCACTTTCTTTAAACCAGATTTTGAGTAGTCTCAAGTTCAAACAGATTTTGGTCTGTTACCGAAAAAGCAACTTATCAGATACACTTACTGGTTAAAGGTACTTACAGATTGCAAGAGAGGGTTTTTTGAACATAGGAAAATAATCTCCTTCCCTCCAGGGATTAAGGCATGCAGTATTTCATTGACTGTAAAGACAGTACACTTGCCATGCAAACTGGGCTTTATTTCAGCCATATACTGGGAAAAACTCACACTTAAAGTGATTATTTGTCATCTTGTCCTCTCTATAAGCAAGAGAGATCAGGCAATGACTTTCACTTTTTTATTTAAAAACATGCTTCTTTACCAACTGAAATGCTTTATTTTGCACCTGTTTCTGAACTCCCTATGCAGCAAAATCTCTTCTGTCTCTGCACCTTCTTTTAGTATGTGTACTGTGTTACATGCTAAGTTAAATACTTCCATGAAAACTTTACCAGGGGTAAATCACACAAGCACTATTTTTGTTACTGTATAGTTCAAGAGCTATTTTAGATCAATGCCTTATACGAGGCATTCCATCGAAGTGAAGACACAGGCCAAAATTATTGCCACCATTATACCTCTAGCTTCTGCTGCTCTTTACAGAATGTCCTCTCCAGCTCTTCCACCTGCTGCTGCTGATGCTCTTGTTCTATGCAGAGTTGGTTCTGCAAGTCCTGCAGCTCCTGTTCCATTACTAGGATCTCCTTCTGATCACACTTCCTGCGCTTCTCCTTGACATTCAGAACTGCAGTCTGCTTCTCCTGCACTTTGGCCTTTAATTTCATTGTATCTTCTAGAGATTGCCTCAGCTTTTTCAAGCCAGTCCATGACTCTACAAGACCGGAGCCTTTCTGGTCCTTCTGGGGGACAGTCACAGCTTTCGTGGAGTGAACAGGGCTACCATGCACTGGACCACTATTCCCCTCACTGGGTCCAGGAGAAGGCAGCTTGACATCCATCTTCTCAGTCAGCCGTTTGGCCTCTTCTGCCTGTCCCCATGATTCATCTAAAGGTCCATTGCCACAGGACACTCTGTCTCTTTTGCATCTGGAGTTTGAAGGGCCTTCTGATTCACATGTCTCCAATTCCTCCAAACTAAATTTACGTTTAGGCCTTGAACTCTTAGCTGTCCCCAGGTCACTTCTTTGAGCTAAAAAGGGTTTAATTTTCTCCCATTCATCTTTAATTACTTCATACTCATATTCGGCAGTCTCTCTGTTTTCCAAAGGCACTCCCAACTCGATACGGTCTCCTTCAGCAATAGGATAGACTTTTGATGGATCCAGGCGCTGTTTATTAAGCCAAACTCCATTTAGACTCTGCCAATAAACACAGAACCACCAAAATTTAATATGTAGTTATCCTCTGAAAGTTATTTCTGGCAACTGTAAATAAACACAGCCAACCTCTTCAATGCTTCAATCAGAACAAGCCACCTCTTCAAATAAACCTTGCAATATCCAGTTTATTGGCTCAGTGTTGAATTTATTACAGTTACTGCACTGCATTATCTACTGCACATTATTCTTTTACGTTACAGATTTTGTGTACAAGCACCAAGAACAACATTTTGACATACGTGCTTGTGAAGAAGGAAAACAATGAACTCTGAGGGGAAAAAACTGCACAAAAGGTTCAGTAACAAGAACTGAATAATAAAATGACTCCACAATAGATCATTGTCAGGAACATAGAATACTACAGTAATTATTCTTGACAATTAATGTTACCTGAAATTCCAGAAAAAAAAAAGTAAATAGAAAGAAGCATTGGCTCTACTCCTTGAAGAAAACCAAGTTTTTCATAAATACAAGGAAACTGTAAAAAAGGAAAATCTTCTAGAGATAATGTTCAAACACAAAAATAGTTTCAAAATTTCAAAATTCAAGAAATAGTTTTCAAAAACCAGCAAAACTGGTCTGTGCTCATGATGAACTGCAGAAACACTAGGAACTGACATATCTCAATGAGATTCAATGAAACAAGCTGACCAACTGGTCAACAGTGAAAACAGACAGGACGTGTTAATAGTTAATCTATGGTAGATGTCTCCTATCATGCACTAACATTAGGTTTTCACGTTTATACATGTACTACAAACAAGCTGACCAACTGGTCAACAGTGAAAACAGGACGTGTTAATAGTTAATCTATAGTAGATGTCTCCTATCATGCGCTAACATTAGGTTTTCAAGTTTATACATGTACTACAAGAGAGTTTTGTTTAAGAGTAGTGTAATTTTAATAGCAGTCACTCCATTCCTTTCTGACTAATCTGCTGTCAACCCAAACATCCTTCAAATCTGCATGATGTGTTGAACATTTTTGTTCTACCAGTGCTGTTTTAAAGCAAAATACTCATTTTACTGTTTTCAGACCAAATGAGAAAGTGGGGAGATCATGATGTAAAAAACAGATTACTGAAGTCAAAGTGAGACCCAGTTGAGGACTCTGACATCAACATTTTATCCTCATCAGCTGAGAAGAACTTTCAGGAGAAACTCATTTGAACATAACATGCAGCATGGATCTTCTAACACTAGATTCTTGTTGAAGTTGATTATAATTAAAGCAATTGTGTCACTACAACAAGGAGGTGCACTCTATCTTTTCATTAGCACTACAAGAATGTTATCCTTGTGAAATTATAAAATCCTAGGTCAAAATTCATATAGGATATGTTTTAAGAAAGCGACACCAAACAGGTTCACAGACTGCAAAGTGCCCTTGGCCAGGCCACACTGGACTGAAAAATGCTAAACCAAGAGGTGAATCTACATACAGAAAGTAATCTAGTTTGCATCCCTACTGCAGCAGACTGAAGTTTCCTGCTGGAAGTGCACAACAGGCAAGACACATTCCCACGGACCTTCTATCGCACTTACATTATATCATAGCCCATGAATTGCTAGACCCAAAACAATGGATTCTATCCCATGAATCTCAGAGTACAAGGTCTTCAATTGGTCTCTGTACCTTGTTATCCTTGACAGTCCACTGCCCTTCTGCATTCTGCTGGAAGACACAGTGCTTACGAGAGATCATCAAGGGACAGGTTTTTGACACCAGCTGGTACGTGATATCTAATCCTCGGCCAATAGTCACCTAAAAATAAAGTAGTGTAGTTACTGCAATCAGTAATGGCATGGTAAATTCAGTCTATGGCATTTTAATTTAAGTACAGCAAAATTCTAGATCAACATCTTATGGTTATTCCAAAAAGTTTGGCATTAGATGATTTTTTTTCATTTCAATTTAAGAGTATATAGAAAATGGAAGCTTACAAAGTTTGAAGTATTATCTTTCTCTCCCACTGAGGCAATTTTAATTTTTCTGAGGCACATTACAACCTTGGTTTCATGGAAATCTTCCTCAGCACCAAAGCTGCTCAAAGCCACTCACAAACCATCTGTGTCCCACCTCAGTCATTACTGAACCAAAAACCATTTCTTCAAACTAGCACTATTGTGTGTGGGTCTCAAGATTACTTCTTATCCTCTTATTTTGCTAGTTTCATCTGTTCAACCATTTGTGAACAGGAAAGACACAGGAAATAAACAGCCCAGAAAACTGCCATCAAAAAAAGAACACACTCAACACTGCCCTAAACACACAATTCTTTTGTAAATCACACCATCAATCTTATGGCTCAGAATCTAAGCTACATGCAGCTCATAACCAGTAGTAAAAGTGATCTAAGTAACTGGATTAGAGTCTAACAGTATCCTCTGGAAGAAGGGATATAATGTAATTGTACTATTACACAGTATCTTATTAAATCTCACCTAATTTCAGATTGCCATTTAAAGCCTATCGATGCTCTCCCTCCCTCAGCTGCCTCCTCTGCACACTTCTCTTAATTCATGTGTGCACTGCATTACCTGAGCAGTTCTCACCTTGAGTTTAGAGGAAAAACTCAGACCCCCATGTCATAACCAAAAAGGCAAGGAAGAAACTAAGATGACAAAAGCAAACTTAACCATGTTAGTGTCCTACTTCTTAAATGCTTCACATAGTTTTCTGTCAGCATGGATTACATATGTAAGAGGTACAGAGAATCAAATGGATAAAGACTCCCCTCTTCATGAGGATTCAAACATAAAATCAGCTTTGCATTTGTCCCTGCAGTGGTGTCCTCACGATCCAGTCACACACCTGCAGGATCTCACATACCAATATGAGTGACAGCAAGCAGGGCCAGTCACAAAACTCCCCCTTGAACGAGTTCATTGAGCAAACAGGGTTCCAAGATGTTACCACTCACCTGCCGGAGTTCAGTGCTGCTCACGGCAGTACTGGCAAACCACACCTCATCCCCACGTATCAGCAGTGTCCTTTAGCACCAAAGTGGTCACAGCATCAAGCCTGACAGGGTTCAAGCAGTGTTTGGACAACACTCTCAGGCATGTGCTGTGATTCTTAGGGCTGTCCTGGGCAGAGTCAGGAGCTGGACTCAATGATCCTTGTGGGTCCCTACCAACCCAGGGTATTCTAAGATTATGATTTAAATCTCCAGCAAAAGCAGTTTGTGCTCTGTGGCCTGGCACACCTACAGCACCAGAATGCTATCAGCCTCCCTGCTGCGAATGACAACCACCGTGCAGACAATTAGAGCTGTAACATCCCATACTGGATTCCCTACACAATCATCAGTGCCCTGGCTGCAAGTTGTTACCTCCAGTCCTTCACTGGGGAGATCTGCACATCTCAGGGCTTCAAATCCATGATGGGAGAGTAACAAAAGCATACGTTTGGATGAGTTCCTTTTGCAGCGTGTGAGCACAAGGCTTTGGCCACAGCATCACCCACACCACCTGATTTTGACTACCAGGACAGCAATCCTTTTACACTGCCCCAACACCATCACACGTCTTTGCCTGCTGGGTTTTAGGGAAGAGTAACAGGCCCCATTTTTCAATTAAAAAACACGATCGCTAAGAAAACGGCTATTCTGTTCCGCACCAAAACACAACCAAACAATTCAAACGTGACCTCGTTTACAGCTGAATACCTTATACCTCAAGTACTGATAACCTCGCCAAAAGCATCGCCTTGTTAATTAGGCTACGGACTCCCTTCGTCCTCACTTACGTGACCATCACACGAACAATACTATCTCAATACGACATAAGAATTTAAAGATATAAACAAGCGAAGGCTTGGCCAAGGCGACTCCAGCGCCTGGTTCCGCCCTCCCCGCCCTCGGGCGTTACCGGGGCTGAGCAGTGCCCGCTCGGGCGGCCCCTCCAACGGCCCCGAGCACAGGCTGCTCGTTAGCCGGGACGAGGCGGTGCTTTTTCCTCCTGGGAAACGCTGTAAGAAACCACGAGATCCCACCAAACTGCGCCCCGAGAGCCGTGCCCACCCTCCCGCTCCGCGGCTCACCTGCGTGCCGGCCTCCAGCAGGAGCCAGTCGCCGCTGGCCCCAACTCGGCGGAGGCACCAGGCCAGGCACGGCACCCCGCGCACCGCCATGGCGCCCGCCCGCCGCGGCCGGCGGCAGCGATCGCTGCGGCGGCGGCGGGGGCGCTCCCGCAGGGAACAGGACGGGATGGGGCGGGATGGGACGGGATGGCCGCTCCCGACCGAGCCCGGGCTGTGACCGGAGTCCGCGGGGACGGCGGCGCGGCGCTTTCCCACCGTCCCGCGGTGCCGCCCGCAGCCCCGCCGCGCTCCTCCGCGGCCCGCCTCCCCCTCGCACCGCCCCTTCCGGGCGCCCCGGCGCTGCCATCCGCCGTGGGCCACCATGGCTGCAGCCGCCCGGCTGCGGCGGCGGCTGCTGCTGGAGGTGCCGTGGCGCTGGCGCTGCAGCCCCCGCCGCGGCCGTGCCGCCTGCCCGTCGGCGGGGCAGATCCGCGCCGCCTTCCTGCGCTTCTTCGAGGAGCGCCACGGCCACCGCCGCCTGCCCTCGGCCCCCGTGCGGCCCCGCGGCGACCCGCGCCTCCTCTTCGTCAACGCGGGCATGAACCAGGTGCTCTCCCCGCTCCCGCACCTCCCCTCCTCCGCCTCGCCGGCGCTTCCCCGTCTGAGAGGAGCGCGGCCCGGCTTGGGGTGTCCCCAGCACGGAGATGTCCGGCGGTGCTTTGGGCTGCCCGCGCCGCCTCCTCCCGGGCGGGCGCCTCCCGCAGTGCTGTGGGAGTCTCCCTCGCTGGCCATAGTTAAGAACCATCTGAACGCAATCCTGTGCCGTGTGTTCTGGAACGAACTTGCTTAAGAGGGAGGTTGGACCAGATAAACCACTGTGGTCCCCTCCAGCCGGACCCGTTGTGTGTGTCAGGAGCCCCTGGCGCAGGCCCCTGCGCTGGGTGGCACCTGTCCACAGCGGGTGTCTCTCATTTCCAGTTCAAGCCCATTTTCCTGGGCACGGTGCACCCCCGGAGCGAGCTGGCCCAGCACCGGCGCGTGGTGAACAGCCAGAAGTGTGTGCGTGCGGGAGGGAAGCACAACGATCTGGAGGATGTGGGCCGAGATACTTACCATCACACGTTCTTCGAGATGCTGGGGAACTGGTCCTTTGGGGATTACTTTAAGGTGAGGTGATAGGAGTGAACCCTTTCTAGGGGAAAACACAGCCTGCCATTCAGAGCTGTGCTGTAGTGCCATAGGACTGTGTACAGAAGGTGTTTTGGTAAGATCCAGATTAATTCCTGAGAGCTCTGTGGCTTGGAACAGAGGTGGTCAGCTCATGGGCTCTGTCGCTGAATGTGTCCTGCAGACTCTCAAAGCACTCAGCCTGCCAAAGCTGTGACCAACATGTAAAAATCAAAGTTTTAAGTGAGAATGCCAGTGTTGACCACTTCATATGGTGAAAAGAGGTTACCAGTTCATTTGATGCTTAGTACTAGAAAGTTTGAAAAGGGAAGAAGGATAAAGGATGCTAGGTTTTTTAGGTGGCAAATACATCTTTTCTTTCAAAATAAGATAATCCATGTAACTGACAGTAAGCACATAGATGCATACAGATAAACATAGATGTGAATGTCTCACAACATTTTAGGAATGTCAGTTTTCCACTGGCAGCAGTGACCTGTCTCACGCTCCTGACCTTCATCCTGTTCTTTGCAATACACCTGAAAATTAGGGAGAGAAGCAGCTGAAATTGACTTCTTTGTTGTTTGACTCCCATTCTAAAGTCCCTTCCTGAATTACTGTGCTTCATTTATGTTCCCTGCCTGCTCAGGAGGAGGCATGTAGCATGGCCTGGGAGCTCTTGACAGAGGTCTATGAGATCCCCAAAGATCGTCTCTACGTCACCTACTTTGGTGGAGACCCCTCGCTGGGGCTGAGGGCAGATGAGGAGTGCAGGGACGTGTGGCTCTGCCTGGGGTAAGTGTGTTATGGAAGAGGCTCTGAGCAGCAGGTGCTGACATTTCACTTTCTACAGTTTTGCATTTGCTCTTTAGGTGATCAGCTGTAGGGGCCAGAGAGTGTTTTTTAAAACCATTTTGTTTCTGGTTTGTTTGGGCTGTTAAAAGTCAGCTGGGCTCTGAGCTCACTGGGTCTCTTGAACTTTTGGTTCATTCTCAGATAGTATCAGTGGGGGTGGGTATGTGCCTAAAACTGGCTGGCCTGGATGAAGTACAGGGTCTCCAATCCTTTGTTTCCTCTCTATCATGAGAGTACATTCTCTGAAAGCAAGCAACAACTGCTTCAGTGGGAGGGTGCAGCCATTCTAGAGAGCACTGCTGTGTTTGGGAGTTTGTTCCAGGCTGTATGTGGGCTTTGAACCTGAGGCAGCATATCTGTGCCACTGATGGTGTTCAGGTCTTGTATCTGCTCCAAGAACAAGGTGCTCTGCAAACCCAGTGGAGAGCCTGTCTTGGTCAGCAGGGGCCAGGCTGTGTTTGCCTGTCATTCTGGGCTGAGACCAGGGTCCTGTATGGTTTGGCTCACTTAATATCCCTAAGGAGAGTAATTCTGTGTGAACAGAAGGCAGCAGAGAAAGTAGAGAAGTAGAGGAATTCTGTCGTGTTTGCTTATTGAGTCTGTAGTAGGAAGAAAGGAATCATTTCTTCCAACTGTCTCTGTGATCAAGGCTGCTGTGTGGTTTGTGTGTGCCTCAGCACTGCCATCTCTGTTATTTGCCTTTCCAGGGTTCCTGCCAGTCATGTGCTTCCTTTCCCATTGAAGGATAACTTCTGGGAGATGGGGGACACAGGTCCCTGCGGTCCCTGCACAGAGATCCACTATGACCACGTGGGTGGTGGCAGAAATGCTGCAGCACTGGTGAACCAGGGTAGCCCCGATGTAGTGGAGATCTGGAACTTGGTTTTCATGCAGTACAGCAGGTACCAAGCATGTCATCCGAATTCCAGAGCCTTTCCCCCAGCCTGACTCCAAAATCATGTGTATATTCTCAGACTTATCACTGTTTTCCAGAACCAGGAGCAAGAGAGAAGCTACAGAGATTTGTCCAGCACTTGGCCCCCTTTGTTTTATTTCCCTGTCTTCTTCAACCTTCACTGCCTATTCCCCCTTAATGCTGCATTCCAGAGATCTCTTGAGGTCTGCAGCAGCCTGGAGGAGGAGGCCTTTTTCCTTATATTGCAGCCTATCCTAACTATGTGATGGTCAGATCCTGGCTGCCTGACAGGGCCAAGGCAGGCTGCTGTCACTCTTGTCCCTGAGCTTCCTTATGCTGAATCACCCACTGTTTCCATCCCCTGTCACTTCCCCCATTCTCTTTGATTCACCTGTTCCTTATTTTTGCCCATGAACTGATCCTTGCTTCTCTTTTGCCTTTTATTTTTCCTGCCTGGCTGACAGAGAGATGGATGGGAATCTCCTTCCCTTGCCGCAGCACCATGTGGATACAGGAATGGGTCTGGAAAGGCTGGTGACAGTTCTGCAGAACAAACGTTCCAACTATGACACAGATCTCTTCACTCCCATCTTGGATGCCATTCACAAGGTGATGGTGCTTCTGCTCAGAGTCACAGCTCAACAAAAGTTCCTTGCTGGGTAGCATGGTACAGCCTTCTCTGAGCAGTTATTGAGCAGTATCTTGAGACAGGAGGTTATGTCCTTCCAGGTCCAATGCAGTGTTCTAGAAAAAAGGGAGTATTCCAGGTTGGAAGTCTGCTGGAATATCAGCACTGCTGATTCATTTTTTCATCAAAGTGTCTTAAGTTTCTCAGTGCCAGGGCATTGGCTGACCTGTGTTAGGTACGGAAGTCTTGGTCTGTAGTGCTGTGGAAGGATTTAATGAGTACATCTTAGATGCACAAGGTTCAGAAGTTACTGAAAAACATGATATCAGGAGTAGCTGGCTGCCTCTTGCATTGAAACTTCTTCTGCAGCCATTACTTTGTGCTGACTTGTCTCCCTACTTTCTCTTTTAGGGCTGCAGGGCACCCAGATACCAAGGTTTGGTCGGGAATGCTGATGTTGGGCGTGTGAACATGGCCTACCGCGTGGTGGCAGATCACGTGCGCGCCCTGTGCGTGTGCATCACTGATGGCATCTACCCAGGCTTCTCTGGAGCAGAGTAAGGACATAAGGAAATGGCATGGGGTGGAGGGAGTTAGGTCTAGAAAGGAGTATGAACAGCCAGGGAAGAGGTTCTGGTGTGGGCCCCAAATAGGGAGTGCATGAGCTTTTGGGGAGACAGGAAGATGAGAGCTGGGAAGGGGTGCCAATCTGCAGACTTACCCTTGGATGAGTGTAGAGTGTTGGAAGCATTGGCCTTTGTTGATGAATGAGACCAGATGAGCTGGGGGATGCTGGTGTGGCAGCTGGGCAGGGGTGCTCACAAGGCTGCCTGAGGAATCCTGCTCTGTTTTCAGACTGGTGCTGCGTCGGATCCTGCGCAGGGCTGTACGCTTTTGCTCTGAAGTTCTGCAGGCTCCACCTGGGCTCCTGGCCTCCCTGGTGCCTACCGTAGTGGAAGTGCTGGTGAGTAAAACTGTTGTCTTTGGGGAAAAAGGTCATCACAGATCCTATTCAACCCTGTGTCCATTTTCTGCACACTGTCAGGAGTCAATCTTGGGAAGGGTCCATGAAGGTGTACCTGATGCTATGCATTCAGCATTAAAAACTTCTTGTCCCCATATCACTTGGGATGGGAGGGAGGGGGCCTAGTGTCATCAATGGTACAGTCAGCACAAGCACGTGTAAGTGTATGCAAGTAACTTCTATAATGTTTGTGACATGCTGTGAGATCCCCCGGGGAAGATGCTGAGGATGTTGTCACTAACTGAGGCTCACTTTCACAGGGAGATGCTTATCCAGAGCTGACAAGGAATGCCAACCAGGTGAGCAATGTGGAATCCCCTCATTATCTCATTATCTTTGTGAGACACTGCTCTCAAGCCCAGAAATCAGCCCGCCCTTGGGACTTAGCTGGAGGAGCTTGCGTAGTCCACCCACCAGAACGTGGCTGCGGAGGAGGCTGAGATGTTCTGGGCACAAGTATCTGTGGCAGATTTCCATATGGTCCACTAGGTCCTTACCAGGGACTGCATGTGCTGTGTAAGGCGGCTGTTGCTCTAAAAAAGCTACAGTAGCTTTTTTGGTTGAGTGCAAGTACAGCCTGTCCTCGCCTGGGTACCCTTTGTCTAAAGTGGAACGATGATTTAAGGCTAGTCCCAGCTTGCTTCCACTGACAGCAACTTCTCTGGCTGTTCCAGACATACAGTTGTAATTGGGTCACAGATATGAATGCCCAGTAGGGAACATTTGTCAGCCTAAAGCTTTCCCCACATGGACGGTCAATATTTTTTTGACAGGAATTGTGACAGGAGGCACAATGACTTTGGCACTGTTCAATAATGCATCAGAGCCATGTTGTGATGGATACGTGCAGAACAGAAAGGCTGGTTGATGTGCTTTGAGCTGACTGAGCAGGGCTGAGGTGATCTGGGGAACTCCCTGAAATGTGGGTAACCCTTCTGATCCTTGGGCAGATCAAGGATATCATCAATGAGAACGAGGCCTCATTTCTGTCCTCCCTGGAGCGTGGGAGGCGCATCATCGAGCGGACAGTGCAGCAGATGGAGCCCTCCACAAATTTCCCAGGTGAGTGTCCTTCCTCTGACAAGCTGCACTTAGAGACAGTTTGCTCCAGGTCCTCGCAAGCATTGCAGTCAAAACTGGTGGATGTTTGTGTCCCCTGCATTTTCTGTGACTGTCTAGCCCCAGACAGAGGAGCAGATGTTCTTTCTCCAAATTGCAGTTGTTTTCTAGTACAACAAACTAGGTACCAGGCAAGTTAGAAGCATTCCCTTGCTGTTTTATTGACTGATCAATGAGGTCATTGTAAGACACAGCTGGGAGGAGTAGCACAGGACCCAGCCAGTGCAGCTGCCTGTCTAGATGTGCTGTGCTGAATTTTAGCAGGAGGGAGGCTGTGGAGCATTATTAATACTCAGTCACATGCAGGAAGGACTCCAAGGCTTCTCTTCCCCATTAACTGTACAGTTGCACACAATACAGGTGGATCCAGTTACCAAAGTACACAGTAGATTGGTCCCACCCAGACAAATCTTCAGATGCCTTTGCTTTCTGTGTTCTCACTGAGTTCTTGACCTTCTTTTTATCTTACAGCTGAAGTAGCCTGGTCTCTCTATGGGAGTTTGGGATTCCCTCTGGATCTGATTGACTTGATGCTTGAAGAGAAGGGAATCAGTTTGGATTCAGCTGCTTTTAATGAGCTTGTTCTAGAAGATGCAAAGGTAAGAGGGAGATTTGTCGTAATGATTCAAAGCCTTTCCTGTCTCCTGTGAATGTGGAAGCAGGATCCCTTTCACTGCTGAGGCTCTTCAGAGCACCACAGGGCTACATGTCTTCTCCCTGAAGGGGGAGTCTGAAATAGCAGTGTCATCGCAATCCCCTTGTTTCTGAATGTGGAACTGAAGTATTGGTTGGTGATTTTTCTTCAGGTACTTTATGATGCTGGAGTGAAGGTTATGAAATATTTGTATAGGTTAGGACAGTCCTCTGCTAGTCATGTAGTCTAACTTCTCACACAAAGTAGAACCAGTTTAGACAGCTGAAGCAGCAAATTATTTATGAAGAGTTAACAAAATCTCCATGATCTCTGTAGTGCTGATACACTTGCACTGCCCACCCACCACCACCACCCCCTAGTGCAGTAATTGGTTTGAGGCCTTGCTCTCCTGCACTTTAATGGCCTGGAAGCTGTGCCAAGAGGGATGTGTTAACAGTTGGGATGGCCTGGCTCAAGGCTAGCACAGAGTGATATTCAGTGCTTGTGAGGTTTGAAGGGATGGGGGGTTAGTTAGCAGTAGCCTACATCAGCCTGGATCTGAGCAAGCCTTTTCCATGGAGGTGGAAGAAGCCATTCCTAGCCTTACAGCTCCAGTTACCTGTTTGCTTGCCCCAGGGATCTCCCATCTAACTGTGCCTTTGCTCTGCTGCAGCGGAAGGCTGGTGGCCCCCAGGCAGGACAGGCAGGGAACAGGAACACCCAGCTGGACGTGCACTCGCTGGCTTGGCTGCAGGACAGCAACGTGCCTGCTACGGATGACTCCCCGAAGTACGCGTACACGCTGGGGCAGCACGGGCAGTACGGTGAGTGCCTGGCCCACCTGCAAAGCAGGCTCTCCTGGAGTCCCTCACATGGCTGCTTTTGCTGCCTAACCCCCATGCAAGCACAACTTCGTGGTCCAAATCTGTCCACCTTGCTGCCACGTCTCTTCCCTACCCCTGTAGCTCATCCCAAACTGGGTGCCTTTCTTAGTGCTGTTGGTATGTCCCTAGGAAGGCTCTGGGCTGGTGACAAGGCTGAGCTCTGGGTTGGCACCACTGGGTGCAGTGGCGAAACAGGGACTGTTGATTTCTTCTAGAGATAAGTCTGTCTCCAACAATTAGGCTTCTGGGTGTGTGCTCGGGAGAAAGAAGGATAATTACGCAAGGGTTTGAGGTAGTTGTGTGAAACCCTGCCCTTGCTGTTTCCGTGGCAGACCGCTAGGTGCCAGCGCAGCCTTTTCATCACCTCGGGTAACTGAGGCTGCTGCCGATGCTCTGCGGAAGGCAGGAAGATAAGCCACAGGGAGCAAGAGGTGGTGTGGCTGTCACAGACAATTAGAGAAGGCTGTGTACAGCCAACTCCCTTTTACCCAGTGTGCTGGTGGCAGCCCACGCTAAGCAGAAAGTGAGGCAATGCAAGTTATATATACTACAGCAAGAGCACAACAGAGGAAAAAAGCCTAGCAGTGATATTGGCTCAAATCCCCAAACTAGAACTGTCTCAGCTTCTGAATCATGGAATAATTGGGTTGAAGGGGATCTCTGGACGTCCAATTTCTTGTTAAAAGTAACATCAATTTTACAGTTGGATCACATTGCTCAGAGGTTTTCAGTATCTTCAGGGACAAAAATCTCACAGCCTATCTGTTCCCTGTTCTTTATCACTCTTAGTGTGTAAAGGTTTTTTTCTCTATGTACAGCCAGAATTTCCTGTACTCTAGATGCAGTCTCCCAAATGCTAAATAGGGATGAATAAACTCTTTCTTTGACTGTTGGCTATGTTTGTGTTCATACAGCTCAGCAGGCAGGCAGCCTTCAGTGCTGCAAGGGCACCCTGCTGGCTTGTGATCAGCTTGCTCCTGAGCACCTAAGATTTCTGTCAGGTCATTTCTGTGGACTTCTCAGATGCCTTCAATAAACAGTCCAGTTCTTCAGTGTATTAGCCAGTCCCTGCCAATTAAGTGGGATATGGGTACATCCCATTTTTTCATGGATAGTCATTAATGAAGATGTTAACTGGTGTTGTCCATTATATCAGCCACCAAGTAGCTCTGTAGCTGAATATGAGTTGAACATTGAACTACTACTACTACAACTATCAGTTGAACATTGAACTACTGAGCAATTCTCACTGGGGCCCTCTGCCCTGCCAACTACACACCCAGTTTATGGTCCACTTGTCCACAGTGCCCAACTTTGGGTTCAAGGAGCCTACAGGAGAGCATGTTAGAAGCTTGCTGCACCCAGGGATGTGACATCCCTGCTGTCCCCTATCCACAGCATCTTCATAAAAGTCAGTCAGGTTTGCCAAGCTTGCAGTGTAGCAAGATGCAGATGTGTCTGTGTCACATTTTTTTCTGCCAGGCTCATGTGGAGCTGGATTGGGTGTCCCTGCCTGCTTAGCTGCTACTCTGCAGTTCTGTCATTAGGAGACTGAGGGGTGACTTAGTTCCAGTCCTTTGTCCCTTCTGCCAGTAGCCGTTCCTCTCCTACCAAGGCAAAGTGCCAACTTTCAGTGTAGCCCAGGTGTTTCCAGGGTTGGCACGGGGAAGTGATCCCTCCTTTCCTGTTGCAATCTGACAGGCTGTATGCACTAACAGCTGCTGTCTTCTTCCTCTGACAGAGTTCAGCCCGTGCCAGGCCACTGTCCTGATGCTGTACAGAGATCAGTCTCTCCATAAGGAGGTTGAGGCAGGGCAGCGCTGTGGTGTCATCTTGGACAGGACTAACTTCTATGCAGAGCAGGGAGGGCAGGACTCTGACCGAGGCTACATGATACGTTTAGGACAGCAGGTAAGGCCTTTTCCTGCCTAACCCAAGGCTGCCATGGGTTCTGAGGCCAGGCAGAATTCTCCAAGTGATGGGTTGTTCTACTGTGTTAATTTGCAAGCTGCTGACTCTTGACAGTTCCCTTGGCATAGCATCAGAGTTGGTGGGGTAAGGCAGAATCAGCAGTAACTTCACAAGGGCATTCTTGCTGCTCTGGTTGTCTCTCACAGCCCTTTGCCATTTCATCTTGCTGAGGAAGGCTAAAGTCTTCTCAGGTCTTCCTTCAGTGTGCTGTGTTCTTGCCAGCTGGGGTTGTAATGCTGAGAGAAGGCAAACATTGATCAGAGAGTCTGTGAACTGAGTAACTTCTCTCTGGTCAGTCCTGGACAGCTGCAAGTGCTCCCCAACCTGAGACCCAGTGCAAAACCTCTTATTCCTCCCAAGAGCATCAGGGAGGACCTCCACTTCTGCAGCATGTTCCTTCAGCCTTGCCAAAGGGAGAGCTTTGAGCCTGTTCTGGGAAGTTACACAGGGTGCAACCTTTTCTCCTTTCCCCATTTCCAAGTCTTGATAATCACCCTTGGGCCTTTTTAGCCTTGCAGAGGGTTACAGTACCTTGCTCAGCACTTCTCCCAAGCTATAGTGGTGGCCCAGTTTTGTTGCCATCCTAGTGAGGCAGAAATGGTGCCTTGGATTCCAGAGACATGCCTTGGGAGATGTTGTTCATTTTTTCACTGAGCACAATTGTTAAGAAAATTTGTCAGCCTGGATGGTGTTACTGCCCCTCCACTGCAAGCTGGCAGCCTCAGCATACTGTGTAGTGAGTGGCTGGGTACTAGTGAGGTCTGAGATACCTTGGTTATGTTTGCAGTAAGCTTCTCTCTGCTTTTCCCACCCCATCCCTGTCTTTCAGGGATTGGTGGGAATTGTGTTTCCCAGTAGGGTTGAGCAGGTACATAGCACAGATATTTGGATCTTCCCTGTGTCCTGACTCATTTTTCTGTCTCTTTGCTCAGGATGTACTTTTCCCTGTAGAGTCAGTTCATCTCTGTGGTGGCTACGTGATCCACGAGGTCACTGCTGTGGAAACCCTGCGTGCTGGCGACCAAGTGCAGCTCTTTGTGGATGAGGTGATAACTTAGTGCTCTTAACCTTTTCCTTGTGATGTCCTGAGTAACCCGGGCACAGCAGGTCTTTGTCCCTTGTGTTCTTGAGACTGTCCTTTATCATAGGGTGCAGTGGGAAGGAGATATCACAACTGACTGTGTAATTTGTGAGCCATTGGTCTGTGCAAAAGTGTCTAGCCTACTCTTTACTGTTTTACAAAGATGATCCCATGAAAAAAGGAGTTAGATCTGCCCTGTCACATAACTCATCTGACAGCTGTACTACCTGTTGTTTTTCCTCCATCCCCTCCTATCAGGGGATAAGAGCCCTTTCCTTATCTCTTCGTGCCATCCCCTGCTCCCCCGAGCTGTGGAGAGCCAGCACTCCCTGCTAGCTGGTGTGTGCTTCCAGGTGCAGCGCCTGGCCTGCATGACGAACCACACTGCCACCCACCTGCTGAACTTCGCGCTCCGGCGCGTCCTGGGCGACAGCACCGAGCAGCGGGGCTCCCACGTGGCAGCAGAGCGCCTGCGCTTCGACTTTGATACCAAGGTGACTCCAGTTCCCTAGCTCTCAGCAGTACCAGCATTCCAGTACAGCTCTTCTCTCCAGGGATTTTTCCCCTCTCCCCGTAATCACTCCTTTAGAGACAAGTCACATTTTATCTGAGTAATGAAGCTTGGTCCTCTGGACGTGACTGTGTCCATTTGCACTGATATGACCCTGGGCAGGGCTTGCTGAGGGGATGAATGGGGGTCAGAAAGGAAAGGACTTAGCAAGGCCAGTGGTCATGGACTGGCACAAAATAGTGTAAAGGAGTCTTTGAGAGATGGTGTTTGGCTGTGGCACATATCTGATGTCTCTACTGGGCATTCAGGTGAGAGCATTTGTGAAGTTTTGTGAGTGCTGGCTCTGGTAACCTGTCACTCATTCTAGTATCTCTTTTGAAGACTTTGGCTGGTGCTCTTGCATCAAAAATCCTTATGTCTCATGGGAGGAGAAGGTGGGAGGGCCACGATGTTCACAGTTCCCTTTTACAAGCCGAGAAGATGAGATGCAGGGAAAGAGTGGTGTGCCCAAGCTGAGTCATCTGGTTGCTGTGCCCCAGTTCTCCCTCCTTCATTCTGTATCTCTCAGGAGGTTTCTCCTGAATGTGGCTGATTTGCTTCCTCAGGGCCATGTGACCGTGGAGCAGCTGCAGCAAGTGGAACAAGTGGTCCAGGACCTAATCCAGAAAAATGAGGTGGTGCATATGGCTGAAGTTCCCCTCACACTGGCAAGAAGAGTTCAGGGACTCCGTGCAGTGGATGAGGTATGACAGGATGGCAGCACACATCTTCATGAGCCTTCTCCTTCAGCAGGAATCATCTGAGACACGAGAGGTTGACACAACATGTTTTTGCAAAAGAATTGTCTCCCAAAACTCAGATGGGAAAATAGGACAGAGATGAGCTCTCAGGACACTGTTGTAAAACATGGAGACTGGTGATGCACAGGCTTTCTGTTTATGCCTGTGGAC
The DNA here is from genome assembly GCF_014805655.1 of Passer montanus. Lineage (NCBI taxonomy): Eukaryota > Metazoa > Chordata > Aves > Passeriformes > Passeridae > Passer > Passer montanus. Next base: position 3,732,053 of record NW_024358722.1, on the reverse strand, counting down.
CAAAGCCTGTCGTGTCACCAATTGTTTCTTTCTCCCACTGGTGACTGGTTGTGAGGGAGAAGTAGTGCCACCCCTGACTCAGGGGCTCCTCTAGAATACGGGGAAAATGAGGCAGAAACCATGTAGTTGGTTTGTAAGTGCCCCTGAAAAACCATGTTGTTAGCTGCTGACCCCTGTCTCCTCTGTCAGGGGTATCCAGATCCAGTGAGGATAGTGTCCCTGGGGGTCCCTGTGGAGAATGTGCTGACCTGTGACTCCAAGGCTGCAATGCAGACCTCTGTGGAGCTCTGCTGTGGGACGTAAGTGACTTTTACTTGCAGCCAGAAGGCGTGTGTGTGGGCACTGGTGGCTGAGGTAGAAACATGACTACAAGCTCACATCCCTGACTCTGTGAAACTAAGTTTCCTCACTGGAATAATATTGTGAGGACAGGATGGGCTATTTACAAAGCTTTGGAAGTTCCAGGGTGAGCAAACTTTAACGAAATGCACAGCATTTTTCCTTACTTCATAGTCTGACACCAAAAAAAAAAAGAAGGAACAAACTGGCCTTAGAGCAGATAGAGCTGGAAATGAGCAATTTTCTACCCATGAGATCTTCTTGTGGGAGTACTGGGACAAGAAAGTGCATGGGAGATGATAATTTCTTATGAAATGTGTCCTGGAATATGCTTGTGGTAACAGAACCCAAGACACTGTAGTTTTCATATCCAGCATTGCATAAACAAGAAGGAAAAGGGATGTTGTCAGTGTCCTGAGACTGCACAACTGTCCTTTGTCTGGAGTCTACTGGCCAGGCAGTGAGCTGGCCTGACAAGAGAGTGGTGGAGTACAGGAGCTGAGTAGAGGAGAAAAACACCAATTCATCTCACTGCTGAAGGAGAGGAAAGGAGGACAGAACTTGGCTGCACCATTTGACTGGAGCCTGCTGGGCAGGTAGCACAGAGGTTCCTCTGGGGTAGCCTCAACTCTGCTGTCTCTTGCCTGACAAGGTACCATCAGGATTTTAGGGATGGGAAAAGATTCAAGATACTGGGATTAGGATTAGCAAAGGGCTGCTGGACTTCAGAATTTTTGAAAAAGCAAGCAGGCTTCTTGATTTCTGTTTGCAAAGAGCAACTTGCTTTTTTTCCTGTTCTCTGCTGACGTTCTAGGCACCTTCTGCAAACAGGATCAGTGGAAGACCTGGCCATCATCAGCGAGCGTCAGCTTGTCAAGGGGATTAGCCGTGTCATTGCAGTGACAGGGGGACGAGCCAAAGAGGTGAGAAAGAGGGAAATGAGATTTCTGCCATGTCAAGGCAGTGCCAGAAGGAACAACCTTTGTAGGTTCCTCATAGACAATTAGCTCCCCACTGCTTTGGTTGGAGCCTCCCTGGCTCCACATCTGGCTTCCTGCTTCAGCCTGAACCTTTGTAGGTTCCTCATAGACAATTAGCTCCCCACTGCTTTGGTTGGAGGCTCCCTGCTGTGCCACATCTGGCTTCCTGCTTCAGCCTTGGACTCAGCTCTGCTACTGTACCTCACTGTACACCTCCTTTCCCTCCCATCTTAGTTCTCTGTCTCCTTGACCTTCATTTCTCCCTTCAGACTGCCTTTTCCAAGATAAAAACTTGCACAAAATATCAGGAAGCCTGATAGGTACCTACCCCAGTAGGTATTTTAAGGTGTAATTCTTCGTGCATTGATTTTGCCTCCTGCTTATCACAGCTGGATTTACACTTTATGATTACAGGGCTTTGGCCTCATTCTTACAGTGCTTTTGCTTCCTGTCTTTAGTCTTTCTCCTGCTAAACTGTGATTCTGGTCTGGCTGGTTCTGTATAAAAAGTAAGCAACCTACTATTGTGTTTGTGAGATCACTCTGTCCTTTGAGTATTCGGAAGCATCAGGTGCCCCATAAGCCTTCCCTCTTCCTTTGAGGCTGCTGTCAGAGGAGAGTGACTCATAGTCACTGGAATTGGAAAGACTAAAGGCAAAGCCCACCCCTGCAAATCTGTTCCTTTTTGGCTGGCCATCCCCTGTGCATCTGTGTCCCAGAGAGGCTTTTCATCGTGCAGAAGAACAAAAAGCTGCAGGGCACATCTGCATGCTTGGCTGGAAGTGCTGACCTGGAGAGCCCCTAAGAGGAGCTCTGTGCAAGTGTTAATGAGACAAGGGAGACTGCAGAGAGATTTACTTGAAACAAGGGTTGTGTAGCCTAGGTAGGCAGAGCAGTCCTCTGCTGTCCTGCTCTAAAGTCTTGCAAGACCATCCTGGGCACAGAGATCTGGTAGAGAGGAAATGCTCCAAAATATAAGGATGGTCACTGGTAAGAAAAGCTTGTAATAGCTTTTTTAAAAAATTATTTGTAGTAGCATTGTTGGTGAAAGCAATAAGAAATATATCAGGATAGGTAAACTCAGGAAATATGCTTCAATGGCTGATGAGGTTTCTTTTAGTGTTGGTGTTTCTCTTGTTTCTTCAGTCAGCAGTTTCAAGATTGCATTTGCTAATGGAAAAAGATTTCTAAGATGCTCCACAGAGTTCCCCAGTTTTCCCTAATGAAATCCTAATGATTTTGGTGCAAATTTTGGAGGAAACATTAATTTCAACCATAAATATCACCTAAAGCTCAAGAGCTTGGTCTGCCTGAGTGTGACCATCTAGTGTTGGTTGCAAATCTAGAGAGGAATGTTGTATTTCAGAGTCTTGCAGGAACAGTCATTCCTAAACCATCTGGAGGTGTCTTTGTACTGGATTCTGAGCAGCACTTCAGTATTCGTGACCCTGCTGTCTCCCTGCCTTCTCCATCCCTGTGGACTGTTTCTGTTGCTGCATTTGAAGCATGCATTCCTTCCATCTCTGCAGGCCCGGGAAGTAGGCCAGTGCTTGGCTATGGAAGTGGACTCTGTCTCCCTACGGATGAAGCAGAGGATCACCTCTATTCCTGAGATGCAGAACCTCTCCAAAGAAGTGGGCCAGTTGACCAAAGTAAGGGTTACACTCCTGTACAGAAAGCCCAGCATGGGCACATGAGACACATGACTCTTTCCCTATCAGGTTCACTTCTTACCATGGTCACTAGCAAGGGCAGGTTTCTACCTGCTGTTGCCTCTTTGGTCATAAGGATTTTTGCTAATGTCCAGGTGGCTGTGTTGCAGATGGCTGAAGAGAGAAAGCTGCTCAGCACAGTGACTGGCTGCCCTGGTCACCTGGTTAAAGCGGGGTCTGGGAAGAGGCCATGCTGCAGCCTGACCCCCCAGAGAACTGGCACTTCTTGTCTAGGGGTACAGTTTAATGTAACAGAGAAAATTGTCTTGCAGGTGGTGGCCAGCACTGCAATGCCACAGTGGCAAAGAAAAGAACTACAGACCATCCTGAAAGCACTACAGCGAACAGCCAACACAGCTATCAAGAAGCTGGAGCTGCAGCAGGTACTGAGACAGCAGCACACTGACTTGCAGCCAGCTGATAGCACACACCAGTGGACCTGATGTTTCTGTCACACTGCAGAGCCACTCAGTCACTAGAGTCTGAGAAGGCAGAAGAAAGCCCATAGAATCACTCATGGTGCAACACTGGCCCTGTGTTGGGTTGGTTTCGCTGACCATTGTTTATGGGGCCCTTGACTGAAATACAGGGAATGACTGGCTGGGCTTTTAGCACCTGCAGAATTCCCATGTCTCCCTGCCTGTGAGAAAAGACCCCCATACCAGCACTTTTGGCCAGCATCAGTAGGCATTGGGCATCACCTCCTTGTTTATGCATGGTGATGTGATGGTCCTCTTAGTGGGCTTAACAAAGTTACACAGTCAGTGATCGGGTGCATCAGTAGGCATTGGGCATCACCTCCTTGTTTATGCATGGTGATGTGATGGTCCTCTTAGTGGGCTTAACAAAGTTACAGTCAGTGATGGGGCAGAGTCTTTCCTCCAGCTACATGGATTTTGCTGTGCTTCCCACATGTGTTCTGCCAATTTACATTGAAAGCAGATTAGAAATACTTACTGGTAACTTAGACATCTCAGGAAGAATTGTCCCTTAAAATAGGAGTATCTTGCCACCAAAGCCTTCCTGAGGCATGTGGCACTGTATAGGTCTAGGAGAGAGGCTGGGGACTGAATGAGTCACTCTCTATTCCACTTTTGATGGGGGTTCATCTCTGCTTGCATTTGGGGAAGGGGGGCTGTACAGGTCTCCACATGGAGATTTCAGTCTGCTAGTCTTACTTCTGCTATCAAACATCTCCCATCTGTCCTACACAGCAGCGCTTGCATTCCCTTTGCATATATATTTCATGGATATATCCCCATGCAGCCCACCCTGTGCCACCTGTAGTCCTTCAAAATGCTCTGCTTTTCTCTCTCCAGGCTGAGAAGGTGGCAAAAACCTTGCTAGCAAAATACTGCAACCAGCCTGTCATCATTGATACTATCCCAGCTGATTCCCTCTCTGTGAGTAATCCACATTCTTTGTTGTCCCAGTGGTACCTCAGGTGCTTCAAACAGCAAGAGGGAGTTGCTGGGCACATTTTCTGATGGATGCTGGTCTTCTTTGCTGCTGCCTGACCTCTGTTCTCCCTGCCTCTCCTAGATCCTAATGAAAGTAGTGAACCAGCTGTGTGACAAGTCTCCTGGCACCTCTGTCTTGCTGCTCAGCCCTCAGGCTTCGGGTGAGGTGCTCTGTGCCTGTCAGGTATCCAAGGTAAGCAGAAGCCTGGTAGAGACAAGGGGAACCTGCCTGCCAAGGGGGGCTGGACCCACTGCTCAGCAGGTTCTGCTGGAGGCTTTTCCTGGGGTTTTGCCCAGTGTTGGTGGTTAATCACACAGGGGCAGGACCTGAGATGACTGTAGTGGGACCAGATGTGCTTTCAGTCTCTGCTGGGCACAGATATCCCTGGATCCTCCAGGCTGTGTTTGCCCAGGGCAAGACACAGCATTAACATGTAAGCTCTGCCTGTATGGTCCTCAGGGTCATGGCTGCCTCAGGCTAGGTGAGGAGAGGATGCTGTTACCTTTCTTTATTCACAGACTGCAGGCTGCCCCACAGTACAAATAACTTGGCTGTGTCTCTTCCCCAGAGCTGCCACCCCGCGTTCTCTGCTGCTGACTGGGCCGTGGCCGTCTGTGCACAGATGGAAGGGAAGGCAGGAGGCTCTCCCATCGTGGCAAAGGGCAGTGGAAATGCCAAAGGCATTCAGGGAGCCCTGACTACTGCACTGGAGTTTGCTCAGAGCAAACTGTGATGCTTTGGTGCCAGGACAGCTGTATGCACCCAGCTGGACACTTGATAGCAAGCATATACTCTGCCCATCTGAAAGGATTAGCAGCTGAACATTGCTGCAACCACTGCCTTGGAGAACTGGACTTCTGACCATCCAGGATCAGCAGAGACCCTGCTGACAGAATGATGCTGCCTGCTCTCAGCACAAGCATGTGGGGATGGAGCCTTGGAAAACACCAGTCACAACAGCAGATCCTGCTTCTCATGGAACAGTGCAAATCTTGCCACAAGACCAGCACAGAGATTTTGTGAGAACATGGGGAGTTGGCACTGTTATCTTAAAGCCATTAAAGAGGCGAGAGAATCCAATCATGATGTTTCTTGTAGCTGTACTTTTTTTTCCTGCTCTGACAGAGGGGCTCATTCTGCCCCTGCAGCTCCAGAAGTCAGCATGTAGTCTAAGCAGCTCCTTCCTACTGCAGAACTCAGGATACTCCTCTGATTAAAAATGCTACTCTAATTTAGAAATTAGAGAAATGCCACCTTCAGGCTATGAATAGGTAGAGCTGAAGCCAGTCCTCAGCACTGAGGGAACAAAATTGTCCCCTCTCCACATATTTGCTTTGGATGAATGTTCTTATCTCTGTTTCTTCCTGCCACTCCCTTGCAAGTCCTTCCTTCTGGCTTCATACTGGCTCATACCTAAAAAGTAACATTGATATAATGAGTTGTGAGAATGGAAACTGTTGCTGTGTTGCAGCATGGAAGTGCCTGCAGCAGGACTGTGCCCTGCTTTGTCTTGAGGTGAGCAGGTCTCATAAACTGGTTATTTTTCACAAACAGTGGTGGACCCAGCAAATTCAATTCGTAAAGACACTTCAGACTTCAATGTTAGAGTGATGTTGAGAGCTCCTGGCCAAAGCATCATTATTTTAGATACAGTATTGACCTAAATAGAGATCATAAATGGTAGCTGAGCCAAAAGTGCAACAGGATAGTGATACAAGCAGGTTTTCACCCTGTGAGCAGCAAGAGTAGCCTGACACAACTGAATTTCACCAGCAGGTAGGGTTGTCTGTCACTGTGAAGGGAGATGGAGGACTAGTAGCTGCTTTTGGGGAGGGAGGAGGTGTAGAAGCACAGTGATGCTGATGGACAGGTAGCAGGAAATGGCTGTCACATAAATACAGGTTACTGAACAGGATGTAGTGGGGAATGGCTGTGTCCAAATGAGAGGCTTCCCACCTAACTGTCTGCCTGAGGGAGGGGGAATAGCTGCTGAAGGGAATAGAGCAGAGCCTCATTTCCCTTCAGTGAACACCTTATCTTAGGGGGAAAAGGGGTGTGGACTTTGGGGGGAATCATTAGCAGACAAGGGGTTTTCTTCCGTATCCCAGTGGTTATCTAGCAGCAAATCTCATATGTGGTCCCTATGGCTTAATGTGGCTCCTACTCATCTTTGCCAGCAGCTGGTTTGGCTTTGGAAAGTGCCAGATATAAATGTGAGGACTCAGAGGCAGAAGGAATGAGGAGCCTTTAGAGGCTGATGGTGCTCCCAGCTGTCCTCCCCTTCTCCCCCAAATCACTGACAGCTACACCAAGAGTGCAGACCTTAAGCCTGTGGTTCAGTGAATGCTGCTTCCAGCCAGGAAGCTTAAAGCAGGGCTTATTGCAAAGGGATGTGTGAGCCAAGGTCTCGGTCATCTGCCCCTGCTGCCAAGAGTTCAGCCATCAGAGGGGTGCCCAGGCCCCTTTCTTTGATCACTGTCAGTAGGGCAGGTTGCTGCTCATCCCAGACCCTGCCTGCATTCACTGTAGCAGAGCAGCTTGGTGCCTTCTCAAAATTCTTTCCATTTCTGGATGCAGAGGTGCTAGTGGTGCTCCTAACAGCCGTGCCTCAGGGCACTGGGGAGAGCTGGAACACCTAGCCCAGTGCTTCAGGGCCCTTGTGACAAGGCTGGTAGGGTGCTGGAGAGGTGTGTGGAGTCCCAGAGGAGGGTTCATGCCATCAGCTGAATGCAGCATCAGTGCCCGGTGTTGCACAATTCCTGTGTTTCACTTGGGCCCCAGCAGCACCAGGTGGAATGGGAAGGGGTGCTCTGTGTTACTGGGAAAGCACTTTCCCAGAGTGCTGTTGTGCTACTTTATTAATAGCTGCTACGGGAGATGATGTCTCCTCTCGGTGTTGGGGAGTAGGTGTGAGGAGGAGGAAAGGAATGCTGGCTTGGGCTGCTCCTGCATTATGCTCCAAAAGCAGAGCCTGAGCTTGCCAGCAGCAGCCTTATGGAATTAACTTGCTTTGGCTTGATTGTTAGCTTAAAAGCCACTGACCTCACAGACTTTTGCCCAGCCCCTTAAAGGGCAGAGGTCTGGGTGCTGCCCTTCCAGGTAATGCCTTTACTGAGCCCCTGACAGCACTCCCATGAAGGGCAGAGGGGTGCTGCTAGAGGCACCACAGAGGAGCAGCTCTTAGAGCTGTTGGAAGGAGATCCATCTCCACTGTGGTGCTCTTGGGCTCTCAGCACTGTGTGTGAGTGAGCAGCAAAGACCTGATGCCTTGGCATTTCAGATCTGTTCATCCCCACCTGTGTTCCATGGGAAAATAACTCTCTGTTCCCAGGGTATTTGCAGCAGCCCCAGCACCTGCCACGTGCAGGGCTGCTGCAGCTCCTGCACCACCTATAAACCTGAAGAACCACCTGGTCTGTAAGCAGGGCTGCAGCTGCTGCAGTGGTGCTTCTCTGCCTCATCTGGAGCTGTCTTTGGAACCCCATTTTCTTCCTCCTCCTTTGCTGCTCTTGGATTTTATAGACATGAAATTCAGTATTTCCCGTATCCTTTCTGAGCTTGCAAGAATCAATGATGTCACAGCATAACCAAATCCTGATCTTGTACATGCAGTAGCACTAAACGCGTTCTGGAATTGAAGGAGAAAATGGATCTTATCCTACCAAAGAGTGATTCTGTGGAGTCATCCATGGAGCCCATGTCACCTCAGGCTGGTAAAGTGGGTCACTGCAGTAGGAATGCTGGAGTTGGTGCTGCAGCCATGCCAGGCTGCTGATTCTAGGAGAGGGCATTTCCTGTCGTTCTCCTGGTGAAGTCCTAGTGCACAGACTTAGATCCCATGCTCCTCTTTCCTGGCTGCAGGAGGACAGGACAGTCACATACTGTGCTGCAGCTGCAGTAGCTGCCACGTTTGTGCCTGGCATGCCCTGCATGTCAGCACCAGGTCAGGCAATGCTTAGCTGGGAGGGCTTTGGGAAATGAAACACAAATTTGAAATCAAGTTCTCTGGCCAAAATTGCAGCCTACATTCCCTTACCAACATCAAAGATCTAAGATGTGAGCAGTATCCTGGGCACACATTTGCACCTCCAAACACATGCACACAGAAGGGATGGCAGGAAGTGGGAAACTAATTAAAAGACAATGGGGTTTTTGCTGTGAGCCGGTGCTGTCAGGTTGGCAACACCTTCATAAGGCCAGATGGACCCCGAGGTCCCTTAAGGGCACCTGCAATGCAAGGGTTTGCCAGCATCAACCCCAAGCAGCTACCTGACATTGGCAAAAGGGGAGCAGAAAGTACTTGCACGTCTCTTCTCACACTCTTTGCTGCAGGAGCTTCACTCTCAGTTACCTGGGCTGCAGACTGGGAGGCTGGCACACCGTGCCAGGGAGGAGCCCAGCTCTCCCTAGGCACCCCTGCCACCCCAAGCCTTGGGACAGGCTGCTGCAGGATCCTGACATGCTGCACAGGAAGGTCCTGGGATTGTGGTAGTAGCAGAGCTGAGCCATGCAGAGGATGTTAAAAGTGTGCTGAGCCAGAGGCTCAAAAGCTGTGGGGCTTGGTCCATCAGATCGGTGCTGAGCCATCTCCCAGCAACACTGAACATAATGTAGCATGTCCAAAGTGAGCCCCCCAGGGAGGGAGAGCACCTCAGGGGCAGGGAACCAGAGGTGACCTTTAAGGTCCTTGCCAACCCAAACTGTTCTATGATTCTGTGATTCTACATGCATAGTGATAGTGCACTGAACTGGTCACACCACACATGTACATGAGTAGTCCAGGAACCCAAGCATCCACACATCTGGAATTCTGTGTTACACTTGCAGGCTCTCTCCCTGCACCACAGGCTCCCTGTTCCTGCAGCAGCCAACACCCACTCGTGGGCAGCTGCTGCACAGCACACACGAGGCTGTGGAGGGGAACCATGGACTCAGCAGCCGTGGTGAGGCGAGACTTCCCATCCCTCAGGAGCAGCTCAGGGCCATGTTGAGCTGGTGCTGCTGCTCACCTCCTTCATCCCAGATCCTTGGGAAAGGAGAGGAATGGTTCTGTGCTAGAGGTGTTCAGCTGTGGGACAGGCAGTATGGGCTGGGCAGGAACACCTCATGGCTGAATCACCCCTCCAGCTCTGGGTCCCCAGCTTCTGGGGAGCATTTTTGGAGAAGTTTCCACTGCAGGAGAACGCTGTCCACAGCAGCAAGCTGAGAGCCCAAAGAGGCAGGAGAGGCATTTCCTGGGGAATCCCAGCAGCCCTTTGCCATGCCCTTCACGGCCAGCTGGTTCCCTGTGTGAGAGCACTTTGCATTCAGCTCCTCAGCCTGGATTGCAGCTGGCGTTTCCATGCCGCTTGCAGAGAGGCGTGACTTCCTCAGCTGCAACCCAAAGCTCCTCTCTCCTCCAGAAAGCACCTGGTGGACCCACAGGGCTGGGAGAATGTTTCTGCTTCCCCTTACATCTCCTCCCCATCACCATCCCGACCGCTGTGAGGAGCACCCTGCTACTGAGCCCATCTTCCTGGCCGGGAGCAGCCCTTTTCCATCGAGGGCTGAATTTTGATTTATTTATGTCACTCTGGGTCGCTGGAGGGTGGCTGTGGGGTCCCAGGGTGTCAGCAGAGAAGAAATGCAGTGAGGCTGTCATGGTGACACCCAGTGTGCATCCAGAGAGCCGTGTGCTGCTGCATGCCCCGTGCACTGCAGAGCTGCTCATCTTGCAGATGTGTAACCATTGCAGGCTCCAGTGGAAAGATGAGCAAAGCTGCACCCATGACCAGCCCCAGGCACTGGGGTGCTGTGCTGCTGCCCACCACATGCAGTGGCTCCCTTGAGACAGGGGGGATGGGAGATGAGCCTGTGGAGTCTGCTGTGGTGTAGAATAGAAGGAGCTCCATTGTGCCCAAGTCCCTGTTGCACCCAGTGCCCGTGTGCTTGCTTCTGTGAGCTGGAGGGCTTCAGAACAAGTTGTGGAGTCCTACCTTGCACAGTCACTTAAGATTCCTGTGGGGGCTGCCAGCCTCAAAGTACTGGTGTAATTCCAGTCAGAAATCCTAACCCAAAACCCTTCCTGTGTTTTCAGCTGGCTGTGGGATCCCTATCCCAGAACTATTGCCATCAGATAGTCTGGTTTTTCTAGGACACACCACCCTGAGCCTGCTGCAAAAGTCCCTGAGGCTATGCAGACACTGGGTTACTATTCCAGTCCCCAACCAGGATCCCTGCATCTCCTTCTAGTCCTTGCCCAGCCTCATGTCACGCACTTTCCTCTTGCCTTACATCAGAGGTTGCCTGGGCTTGAGCTCCAGCAACAGGAAGATAAATCTGAGCCTACGTAGACCTTCTTTTCACATGGTGAAAAATTATTTACACTCGGGTTGGGATTTGCTGCTCTACTAATTTCGTTGTCTCCTCGTTTGCCTGTTTGTCCCACATTCCACACAGTGTGTCCTCCCTCCCTCCCCCTTCTTTCTCTCACTGCCCTCACGGGTGTCTTTCCACTCTCCTCCTCCTAGATGGCCAGGTTAGGCAGGTGCAAGAAGAAGATGCACAGGGAAGATAATCCACCAACTCAAATATCACCGAGTTTTACAGAAAAAAGGGGAAACAGAGGCAAAACTAAATGACCTTTAAAACAAGAAAGTTCTCAGGTTCCCTCCCCCACCCAGAAGTGGCTCCTCTGCTCTGATATAACCTTCTCCTCCCTACCCCAGCATTTATTTATAAGCACCATCAATAATTAAGAAGCTGCCTGCCTGCCTGCTTGCCTCAGCTGCAGTGTTGAGAGAGGCATTTCTGATGTTTCCTGGCTCAGCCTGGCTGCTTTGCTCACTTGGGCTTTTAATTTTCTTTCCCTGCCTTGTTAGAAACACAGGAATCACCCACCTGGAACAGACTGGACATCCAGAGAGCCAGGAGAGCTTCCTGCTGGAGGTTGCCCCAAGAGTGGTAACCCAAGAGTTGCTGGCGTTCACAGCACTGCAGCAGCAGGATGAGCTGGGATATCTGGGGTGTCCCCACCACAGGCACAACCCCTCCCTACCAAAGGCAGGGTATGGGAGAAGAGACCCCCTGCTGTCCACATCTGAGGGCCATGGAGCTTGCACACTGGCATTTCTTTGTGGAAAAGACAGCAAGTGAGGGCTCTGCAGCTGGGCTTCCCAGCCCTGGGCAAGCAGCATCACCCTGGGCACCCAGCCAGGGAGATGGAAGGAGAGACCCACCAAGCAGTGCAGCCAAAAACCACAGCTGAGCAGGAGGAGTTGGCCCTAGCAGGCAGTGCCAGAGGCCTTAGAGTGGAAGAGGACAGCTGGACTTAGAATCAGGGATGGAAAGCTTTACACTGGTCCAGAGGAAGCATAACCCAGGGACAGACCAGGCACAGAGGCAGCAGCTGGCCTTGGCACATTGCTGGCATGGCAGAAGTCCTTGGGAACACTCCAGGTTGCTTCTTGGAGGTTCAAAAGCACCCTGTGGGCATCAGGCAATCTCTGAGCCTTGAACAAATCCTCAGGTGTAGGGTTTCCAGAGAGCCTGGCTCAGCAGCTGCAGGCACAGCCTGCAGCATGCCAGTCCAGCTCCCTTTGGCAGTGTAACCCAGATGCAGCAATGGGGCTGAAGAGGAAAGCCCAGTGGTTCTCACTGGGCTGGCCTGTGATGCTGCAGACATGGCAGAGCTTTAGGGAGGCGGTGGCAGAGAGCTGCAGGGGGGCATCTGGCAGCGTGCACACAGCTCCCCCCAGCACTCAGCACGATGCCTTGGGGCCCTGCTCCACCAGCTGAGCCCTGAGCACCAAGGGGACCGTGGCTCTGCCATGGCCCCATGCCCTGCAGTGAGGCCAGGGAGTGCCTGGGAGCTGGGTGCAGCAGCAGGAAGCAGATCTGTCACAGAGCATGGCTCTGGAGGGACAGTGATGGCAGCTGGCAGCTCCACTGCTCTGCCGGTGCTGGGCTCCGCTGGGCTGGGAAGAGGGCACCAAAGGACAGTGTCAACTCAGCAGCCCTTGGCGTGCTGGCTCCCAGCCTGTCCTGTCCCATCAGCGTCCAACTCCCACCACAGCGACCGTCCCAACGTTGTTCTTGATGTGATGGGGTGAACAGGGCTCCTTCTCCTCCTGCAAGTTGCCCTGCGCCAGGCCCTGCAATTCCTGATACAAGATATATATGGAGCTGCTCCTGGGGGACACCAAGGGTCTGAGAGATGGAAAATGTGCCTCCTTCCCCATGTGCCCTCACCTCCCCAGCCCACACAGCCCAGCTGACCCCCCTCCCTGTCCTCTCCTTCTTCTGTGGGTCAGACTCCAGGGAGCACCCTCAGCCTCCAAGGGAAGGGTTGTCTGCTTGTGAGGACATCAAGCAAGGACATCACAGGTCAGCTGGCCTTGAAGGTAAATAAGGCAAGCAGGGAGGATGCCCTCATTTCAAATATAACATAGACCTCTGAGCTGCTTTCTGGTGGCCACACAAGGGAAGGATGATGCACTGCCTCCTCGGGGATTTTCAAAATCTCACAATGCACTGCCTGTGCTGTAGGACCTGATCCTGCTTCACATCCCTCTAGAGCACCTACACTGTTGCTAGCACTTGGATTTATCTAAATACAGCACAACAAGGAGAGGTGGAAATTGGGGCAGGGAAGGGAATGACACAGAGTCACAAGCTGAAATGCAAATCGTGGACCATCCTGTGGAAAAAAAGAGACCAATGTAAAACCAATGGATCATCTCCATGAGAGTGCTGGAAAACAGCCTCCCACTAACTCTCATCCCCAGCCTGGTAAGGGAAAAGCTTCACACCTGCTCTGAATGTCGTGAAGTCTGCAACACGCCCAGACAGGAATAGAAGTCACTAACTAGAAGCTTTCCCTCCTCCAAGCAAATATGCAGCCAGCTCTCTTCTCCCACATGGCACCCCAGCCTGGCTCACATGGCCAGTGCCAGGCTGGTGGAGTGGTGATGCCACATCTCCCTGTCACAGAGCCCTGCAGCCAGGTGGACAGGGCAGGGCAGAATGTGACAGCATGGCCGAGGGAAGCTGGCCACAGCTGGCATCACTGGCAAGGACACAACAGCACCCCATTCACCAGGAATTGAGGAGGAGGGCTAGCAAAATCTCAGTGATCAGAGTTTCTATATTAATTATCTCCCTCATGACCAGCCCTCTTGCAGCAGGATGCATCTCATATCTTCTGTGCATGTCTCCTCCTGGACTCTGCTAAGGGTCATGTCTTCCTCATCCCCTCCACGGAGCTGAGTGACAGAAACCTGGCAGTGAGGAGACACATGCTCCAGGGACAGGACCTGTGGGGGTTGCTGTGACACAGTAGTGACAGCAGAGACCCTAGAGCTGAGGCCGTACTAATGGAGATGCTCATCTCTGAGCATCGAGAAGAGCCAGCAAAAAGTGCCAGAGTCCCTCCAGGAAAGGAGGGTTTACTCGAGGGGCCAGCCAGTTGTGAGCCAAAAGCAGCAGGCCCTGTGCTAACGCAGCTATCTGAAGCAGAAAGGCTGGGAATAGTTGATCACAACCTTCCCAAGTTCCTTCTGCTGTCCAAACACAACCCCACGCTCCCAGCAGGACTCATAAACAGGATGTTTCTGCTGCCTCTGTGATCCACTTTCTGGCAGGGCAGTTCTCTGCTTTTCCTCTCCTCCTCCTCCTCCTCGTTTCAATATAGGGGGCCTGGGCACTTGTCCTGCCCAAGAGGAGCTTGCTAAACCTTCAGACCTGCAGACCTTTGCAGGCAGTTACCCAGTGCTGGTCAGCAACCCCAGACAAACAAGAAATTTTCCAACAAGAAAAGAAGAAAGCAGGGCTGGGGGAGCATGGAGGAAGCAGTGGCTGTGGCTGTGTCCTCGGCATTGGTTGTTAATTATAACACAGAGCTGGGCACAGAGGGGAGCTTCAGAGCAGGTCCTCTCTTCCCTGGCATCCCTCACTCCAGGGTTGTGCCAGCACCTCCCATGTCAATCCCACCGCAACTGGGGCTGAAGACCACGGAAGCTGGCACAAACACGGCAGCCTGAAATCTGGCAGGGCTGTTTCTCTGTCTCTTTTCCCTAGATTGAAGGGTGGAGAGAAAGGGAGGGGAGCCTGGCACAGCTCCTTCTCGATCCTAGAGTGCCATCTGGCACTTGGATGCAACACAAGGGGCTGAGTGGGAGTCAGCAGAGGGACTTGAAACTTCTGGTCTGACGTTGGAGGGATCTCAGAGAGAGGGAAAAAGAGAGGGCTCCAGAAGCAAGGAGGCAGGGGTTTGCAAATGGGAGCCAGTAGGTCCCTGGGCACAGATCACAGATCCTGCCTGCAGGAAGAGTTTTTTGATTCAGCCAAGAAAACATATGATCTGGAAAAAAACTAATTAAAAACTAAGAGGCAAATAAACTGTCTTGCCTGGGAAGTTTCAGCTTGGCAAGATGGGGCGGCCTTTTACCCTTTGCCCTGCTGCAAGCAGTAAGGGTCAGGGTTCCCATGGTGAAAAGTGTTACCAGCTGCTAAACTGAACCAAGAAAGGAAAAGTCTAAGTTTTCAAGGGTGGTAAAGAGTCATGGAGGCACTGTGGCTGTCCAGATGGGAAGGACAGCACAGAGGTGGGATTGTGAAGTGCAGCCTTAACCAAGCACCTTGGGCAAACACTAATGCAGAGAATATCCTGCCCCAGAGCCAGAGACTGGGATGTACAAGAAACATTTAACATTTGCATCCATCTATTTGGAGGTGATTCCTAGGAGGCACAGCCTCCCAGTGGATGAAGAAAACCTCCTGCACTATTTATGCAGTAGTTTTGAAGTAACCTGAATGAAGGAAACCTTCCTGCTTCAGAGTTCAGGTCAGAGGCTCGGTGGTATGAGAACAACAAAACCATCCCACTTGTGCAGGTCATATCCTGATTAACCCTATGGCAGCTAGACTGTGCCCTATGGAAGATGGAGGGCAAGTCCAGGAATATTCTAGGGCTGGTTTTACACCAGCCAGGGAGGAAGGATACCCCTTTTCACAAACCTTGGTGTGATGCATGATGATAGGAATGCCAATCATAGCAATAGGTCAGATTCCTGATTATTTGTTCCCCATTTTGTTTTTATTTCTTTAATTCATCTCAAAGAGAGAGCATCCAAGCCAGCTGCACCCTCAGCCTGTGGTGGGATCATTTATCTCACCCCCACGGGGCTCCTGTGTGCACTGGAAAGGCCAGGCTGAGGGGAGCTGCTGCAGCCTGTCAGCTGGCAGGCTCTGCCTCCTGCCCTGTGCCAGCATCCACGAGCAGGGCCTGGGACATGTCCTGGGGAGATGAGCTCCACTCCTGCTGTCAAGCTCCGCTCCCCACAGAGGAGTGCAGGCAGCAGATGGGCTGGTCTCTCCCTGCCAGCGCAGGCAAGGGGGCTGGAAGGTAGGAGGTAGAACCAAATCCAGTCTCATTAAGGGTAATTACCATTCATCCCAGGAAGCAGTAGGAAAAAGAGCCCACGTTCTCCCCATCTATTAATAGCTGTCAGCAGCTGCATGGTTCCTGCTGCGACCCAGGGAGAGCAGAAAGCTTTGGGAGAGCAGCAGCACAGAGAGCATCCTGCTCCCCCATCCTTCAGCACTGGCTGTACAGGGGCAATTTTCCTCCTTTGTTTTACTGCTTCCCCCAGGACTCCAGGAACTGCTGGCTGCTTGTAAGCAGTGTTTTCCAGCAAGAGCTGCAGGGAGCCAGCCAGAGGAGGGCCTGGAAATAGAGCTTTGGAGCCAGTCCCTGCTCCTCAACATCCTCAGTTTTCTGAGTCCTGCCCAGTTTTGGCAACTTTCTGTGCTCCTCATTGAAAGGGTAGAAGCCATTAATGAAAGAGGATTCTGGTGCTGAGGACAAACCTCACTGGCTCCTGTTCTGGTGAATCCCTTTGGTGTCAGGCAGACATCAAACACCAGTAGGCTCCTCTCAAACCTGACCTTCAGCTGTGCCCACGGTTCTTCCCCACGGAGAGATGAACCACATCTGACAGATGGAGGCTGCCTCGCTGCAGGCATCAGCTACAGAGGCTGCCCCACACGGAGCACAGCACTCACATGAAATTATATCCTGGACTGGTGTGGTGACTTCTGGTCATCACGGTGTGACGTGAGGACACTGCAGGCTGCAGGAGATGCACTAGCAGAGCTGACCAGGAGGACACATGCACAGAGAGGAGTTTTTTTCACTCCTTCTACCTCCAGCTGCCACTGCAAACAAACAGCCTGCTACTTGCTGTGGGCAGAAAGCTCACCAGATGTGTTCCTGCAGTCCCTGAAGCAACAGCTGGACCTGGTGTAACTGGAGAGAAGGAGAGGGAGAGGAAGATGGAGAAGGAGAGGAGAAATGCTTGGCTGCACGATGTGTTGGTGGCTGGGCAAAGCCAGTGAAGATAATGTTTCTAGTCCATCATGCTGGGACACTAAAAAAGGTTGTCACCCTACAGCCACAGCTTTATTTCCAGAACAGCACCTGAATCTTCACATTAGCAGAAGATTCCCTGTGGGATGTGTTCCTCCCACACAAGGCACTGCAGGACCTGGCTCCTGTCCAATTTATTTGTTGTGATTTGAGGTTGGACTGTTGTTACACCGTCCTCCAGCTCCAGGCAAAGCTGGCAGAGCTGATAATGCACAACACCATCACAGGTGCTGCCTAGGGGAAATCTGAGACCCGGTAGCTGGAGGGATACAGAGGGCACCTGGGGTCTGCTGGTAGGACAGTGCCTTAGTCACTAGGGCCAGGAAGCAGCACCTTCCCTCGTCCTTACTCTCAGCTATCAACAGTGGGGATGGGGATGGGAATGGATGCAATGTTTTACCCTACTCCACAGCATTTAAGGAGCAACTGCCACTGCACACCCCACTGGGAGCAACACTAATGTCTGTACTCATGGAAATAAATGCTAAGGTACAGAAAGAGTTAACATAGCTATTTCTGGACTACCACTGCTTCTTTTCAGCATATGATTCAACACCTGATTGCATCCATTTTGACAACTGACTGCAATATTGGGCACTGGGAATCAATGACTGGGTAGACACAGCTGAACTCCATTGGACTGTGAAGTCTCCAAAACATGACATTTGCATTACATTGTCCATGAGGTGGGCTAAAAACCTCAGTGTTGATGGCTTACTGAAGGCTCAGCTCAAAAAATTGATCACTGTTATGCAGGCAACTCAGGGATGCTATTTCTGTGGATCTGGTTTGGCTATCTCCTTTGCAATTCAGGAGTCTGACTGAATGTGTGCATGGAAATCAGTGCAAGAGAAAATATCCCTGACTTTATGTTGCTCTCATTTCTGCTTTTCAAGGTCTCAAAAGCCCTGGAGATGTGTTCCCAGGAGTAACATGGTCAGTGTGAGGCCAGCGTTTGTGAAGGGCTTTGTGAGCCTTCTGACTACCCCACTGTGCTAAACACCAGCTTGACTCACAGGCAGTGTCACTGTCTTCTGGGGAGCTGAGTGACAGAATCAGGCCACACCTAGTGAAAGAAGTACATTGCTGCCAAAGTCTAACTTTCCATCTTTGAAATTCACAAAGGAAGCCTCAGAGTCTTGATCCCTTTTTTTAATCTATGCCTCTTTGCATTTATTGTTTTGTTGCTGAGCCTTTGGGGTGATCTGGGATCATGCTTTTAACATCTTCTTCATGACCAGAAGGTAAATTTTATATTAAAGTCAGCACAGCTTCCTAAAACTGCCAGCTATTATGGGACTTGCAGGACTGTCATGAGAGCTGGCACCAGTGTTATGTATGCTCCCACAGGGCACAGGCTAGCTGCACTCCTCTTGTGCCCGCTACATCAGCATTCCAAAGGAGTGAAAGAAAAACCTGTCTCAGGCTGGAAATACCCTGGCAAATACTGCAATGCTTAGATCTGAGAAATGGGAAAGAGGAGATGCATGTTTTCATCCCCTTGTTTCCTCTTCATTTTCCACAGCATGATATGTGTCTTGATGAGGATTCTGGTCTTTCCCCACCTCTGCAGAGGATGCTTAACAGCAGAATGAAAAACAAACAGGTCGAGGAGAAGAGACAAACATGCAGCAGATGGACCAAGATCTTCCTGCCATCAGTGGAGTTCTCAGATTTGCTTTCCTCCCCCTCAGACCTGCCTGTGATGTCATTCTGCCCCAAAATATGAGGCCTTGAAGCAAGCCCATTTCAGGCACAGACAGCATACCTTTAGCCGTAAAAACATTTAAGGAAACTGGTATCTTGAGGATAGCGATGTATTCATGCTTTGAATACAAACTGGTATTCAAACCATTCACACTGCACACCTTGCCCCATTCTTTCCATGATGCCACAGCGGCAGCTGCTGCTGCAGCAGTGTCCGGCACTTCGGCAAATGCTCCCTCCCCAGCCAGCACTCGTGGGGCATGGTGGCGAGCTCCCACATCCCCTCTGTGCTGGACGAGGGGGCTCCACTCACCACGGCGCTGACTCTCAGCAGCTGCCCGGGGCGGGCGACGGGGCAGCGCCATCCCGCATCCCGTCCCTCTGCCTTCCTGCTGGCTCTGCCGCCCGCACGGCCCGGCAGCGGGAGCGCCCGGCAACGGCCGCGTCCGTGGCGACAGCGCCGGCGGCGAGCGCGGGGCCGGGCTGGTCCTGCTCCCGCTGCGTTCCCTGCCCCGGCAGCAGGACAGAGCCCGCAGCCGAATCGGCCAGGCCCCGGTGTGGGCAGGGACCCCGCGCGTGTGACGGCCCGGTGCCCCGGCGCTGCGGGGCCGGGCACGGCCGGCGCCCGTGGCCGGCCCTCCCCGGCCGCTCGCAGGTCTGACTCGTGACGAAGCGGCCGCGCCGATGAGTTTCGGCCCTCTCGGGGCTCTGGAGAGGAGCTTGGCTGGCAGGGGGGAGCGCAGGGCCGGCATCCCGAGGAGCTGGGCTGTGGGGCTGGCGGGGCACCCAGGCGTTCTCCTTTGTCCCCTGGGGAGGGGACCCCTCTCCGGGGGCTGGCACGGCAGAGCCAGCTGCGCGCAGTGCCGGGGCTGTGGTGGGCAGTGCTCAGGTCCGAAAGGGCTTTTGGTTTTGTGACATCCCACCAGGGCAGTGGTCCTTCCCAGGTCGTGCTGGCAGAGATGCAGGAGCACAGTTTTGGCCCTTCACACCGCCAGGATTACAGTGGTGATATGAACCAAATTCCCAAACGGCCAGCTGACCTCACTCTGCTCAATCTCCCATTTACAGACAAATTTCATTATATCTGAAGCTAAATAGATTCCTCATTTGGCACCTTTTTTTTTCTTTCTTTTTTTTTTTTTTTTAAACTCACTTAAAGCCCATTGCGGTGTCTCAGGCCCTGGATGTTGTCTCAGCCTGCAACATGGTGTCCTAATGCACACTTAGCATCAGCCTTTGGAAGTTCCCCAGAGCATGGCAAATCCCCACGGGTGTCAGTGGGATCAGCGGTGTTAGACAGACTCAGGATGACTTGCCTGCACTGCAGGTAACAGCATTAAGGTCTGCGCACCTCCAGAACAACTGGCTTTTGCAGGGTGCTGCTGCAGTGGCATAAGAGCTTCCTCAATTAAGGGACAGACAGAGCTCCAGTGCAAATGCAGTCTTGGCTGGGGCATAGCCATCCTTAGAAATAATTTATCCTGCTCTTACAAGCTCTCCAGTAAGCACAGTGTTTACAGTTGTTCCGTTTCTTGGATCTCTGTAATCCTAGTAGGAGCATCAGCCAAAGGTCACCAGTTTCCATGCAGCTCTTCTTTTCTGGTCTCTCTGGGATTTGGTGTGAATGAAAAGAGCAAAAATCTTTTATTTCAAGATCAAAACAGGTTTAGATGAAGAAAGTTTGTAAGGCATGTTAGTAGCAGCATAATTTGGTTGTGTGAGTAGATTTCTGTCAGTTCCTCCTGGGAAGGGAAGTGTGATTTCCTTTATTTTTTTAAGAAGTTCAAGCATTATTTACTTTTCAGTCTAATCTGGGTGTTAAACGATAAAAACTGGGGATTTACTACATGGCTCTGTTCATGGTATATTGTCTAATAGAGCCTTTTTAGGATAGGTGACTGATGTATATGCAGAGTGGGTGGGAAGGAGCGTGCATTAACAGTGTTGAGTTGGTTTATTGATAGTGAATTACGGCGCTACCCCGTGTTTAAATACGTGCTTAGCAAACCCGGCTCTGGAAGCTGGCTTAGAGTCTCAGCTCTGGCTGGGTGAGACTCCCACAGCTGAGGCAGAGGGGGTGAGCAGGGAAGGAGGCCCTTCTCTGGTGGTAAGGACACCTGGCAGGTGTGTTCACCATGCTGGCGTGGTGGGAATGGATGTACTGTGAGCAGTGGCTCAGGGTCAGACCTGGCACCACAGGCATGGGGTTGCTTTGGGTGCTTTGCAGCCTTGCTCCTGTTTGCTTTGTAATGAATGACAAGTGGGCATGGTGGAGTCAGCTGGGCTGACATGCTCTGGGGCTCAGATCAATGGAAAGCCTCTCAGCAGCCTGGGCAGCCCTGCCCACAGCAGCTGTGTCTCCTGCCTGGACTCTTGGAGCCCGTTCAGCAGCTCTGCATGTGCCATGGGTTACCCACCCTCTGAAAATCAGCCTACCATCAGTAAACGGGCAATCCCATCGTCTGCTGGAACAGACAGGAAATAATCCTAGGCCACCAGTCCTGCACTGGCTCGCCCCAACAGCTGGCTTTTAATGATTGTTTCCAAAAGATCAGGAAAGCCATCAGAAGCTCCAATCAGCTGTGACTGGCCTGGGGGACAAAATTATACAGATGCTTTTCCAATAGGACAAAGGACTGAGCAAGGAGAAAACAATTTTCCCAGTCACTTCTATTAATGCCACCTCACTGCCTTCTAGCTGTGTTTTGCCCTTCCATGGAAGTCCACTGAGCACCAGGAGTTGGGTCTCAGCTAGGATAGTTTGTTGTGGAGAATCAGGTCTCTTCCTCCTGAAAGGTGGTCCATCATCATAGCACCTTCCTTAGGCACAAGGACCTTTGCAGGGAAAGGATTCCCAGAATTCTCACAGCTGCCTAACACTCATTCCTTCTCTTTCCACTTCCACCCTTCACCAGATCAGGCTCCCTTTTTCTACAGCCTTTACCTGTGTCATCTGTACACCACTGCCTCCCAGGAAATACAGCTTCCCTGTCCTTGGCACCCTTCATCCTCCTGCTTTGGGCCAGAGAATGCCCTGCCACTGCCATCTCCACCCTTTCCTGACTGTCCCTCTCAGGCCTGCCTCAAGTGTGTTTGAAGAAACCTTTGCTGACATATTTGCAGCATGAATAATTTGCTCCTCTCTTCTAGACCTCAGGATTTCACAGATCTCCTCTCTTTCCTCTTTTGCAGACCACTCCTTAGATGCCTTTTGGAAAGGGAAGGAGCAGAGGGAGTAAGACTAGCAAAGCCAGCTCCAAAGCTTTCAGGAAGAGGGCAGTGCTGGCAGAAACAGCACCAGCTGGGAAGGCTGAGGTGAAAGTAGCAACCTTGTGCAGGGAAAGGAAGGACTGAATGGTTCATCTGTGGACCACTGTCTGGGTCACATCCCTCACAAAGGAGGAGCTGGTTGGGATCAAACCACCCTTCAGGTGAGGGATGTGGTGGTCAAAGATCCTACATGGCAGTTATCCTTTGACAGGATGCTTTGACCCTGTGGTGGTGCAAGGCCACCACTGCCCTGAGATATCCTCTTGGTCATGCAGGAAGGTGTTCTCACCTCTGGCATTGCCATCCACCTCTGCCTCATGCTTCTTTTAGGTGTCTGCAGTCTGTAACTGCCCAGCCCTGTGCTGCAGCCCTGTTAAGTCCAGTTAGCCCCAGTAAGGATCAGCATGGGTCTGTATGCCCTGAGGGATGCTCACCAGACCTAGATGCTCTTGTGGAACCCGGAACTCAAGTGGATGATTCCTTCCTGGTGTCTTTTCTGCCTCTTTCAGACTGGCTGGTCAGAGAACCATTAGGACTTCCAGGCAATAACCATACATGTGGGATTCTGAGAGCGCTGGCCTTGAGGTTGGAATAGGAAACAGCAAATGGAAAACTTCGGTCTGGGAAAGCTCTGCAAAGCTAATAGGAGAGCGCTGGCCTTGAGGTTGGAATAGGAAACAACAAATGGAAAACTTCGGTCTGGGAAAGCCAGGCATCCTTCCTTCTGCTCCAGGCTGGTCCTTTTAGCTCATATCTGCTTAGGCTCAGTGTGGTCTCAACAGGTCTGACCCATCTCATCATTTAATGGATGTTTGGAAGGAGTTCAGCCAGAGAATAATGGAGAAAAGCAGGAAAAGAATACACTTACAATGTATTCATCTGTAAAGCATCTGTCTTTAGAGAGTCATAAGAACAGGCATACTGGATCAAACCAGGGGATAGCTGGCCCAAAACCCCATCTCTGACAGTGGCTAGAAGCAGACACCTGGAGAAGAGTAGAAAAACAATGCAAGTGTGTGTTCTTTCCTGCAGCACTCTCCCCACCCCCAGCTGTGTTCAGCTGCTCACACTGAACCACATGACTTCTGTGTATTTCATCCTCAAAGGGTTTCTCTACCATGGACTTTTCTTAAGAGTCTGCAGACTCCTAACATACACAGCATCCTGTGGCAAGGAATTCCCCAGTTCAACTGTGTGAAGAACCCTTTGGTTTAAGCCTAGCTTCTGCCAGCTTCCCCTATTACTTTTATTGGAAAAGACAGTAAACAATCAATTCCTGTCCATCCTCTTCAACAGCACTCTGAATTAACACCACGTTATTATCTCCTTATTGCATGTGGTGCCTAGAGACCTCTTTGCACAGGGCAGGGTATAAAGATGAGGCTGAGTAATAGTTGTTTGGCTGCAGTGCTTCCAGTCCAAAGCAGAGGAGGCAGGCAAAGGGCAAGTGTGTTACAGGAGAGCAGTGTGAGCTGACCATTAATACTGCTAGCTTCTTTCTAAAGCTGCCTTTTTATTTTGCAGGTAACCACGCAGTGGTGACTCTCAAGGAATTTTCCCCTTGCTTCTCTTGAAGGAGAAGTAGGTCCTGAGCAAGGATGCAGCAGCCAGAAGCTGGTGACAAGGGCAGAGCCATTCCCTCACCATGCCCACCTCAGGCCAGCCTCACCGATGGCTCATTCTACACACGCCGCTGCATCACTGAGGATCTCAGCTGGTCCCTGGTCACTGTCCCCCAGCTCACTGAGCTCTGCATCCAGCACATCGCTCACAATTTCGAAAGTAAGTGGGAGCACATTTACTCTAGGACACATGGAGAGAGGGTCAGCCCCAGAGAGCAGAGGGTCAACAAGGCAGGCGGATGTATCTGAAAGGCAGTGTGGCACCCAGCCCTGCCAAAGGAGCAGATGGGGAGAAATATCCCCTTGGGCAGCCAGTTAAACAAACTGTTTAGTTGCTAAGTATGTATTTGTACACTCTAGGGATGGTTGTAGTCCTCTGTGCTGCACTCCAGGTTGTGACTCTGTACTGACCTTGTTCTATCACATCATCTTCCATTGGTGCTCTTCTGGACTCACCTCAACCATGACTGGGGCTGTGCAGTTGCTGTTTCCTGCTATTGATTCATAGAGAGTTAGGGCAGTGATCAAGGATGGAGCCCTGTTGTACTGAGTGCTGTACAAAGAGATGCAGAATTGCTCCCTGCCCAGAGGAGCTATCATCTCAGTATTGTACTCACAGGCTCAGCCCTCCTCCATGGCTTTTGGTGGTGATGTGACAAGTTATATCCTCAGGCAGGGAATGTGCTTTTGAAGCAGGTGGACTGATGAAACACAGCAAAACAGAAGAAGCATGTCTCATCTGAGAACTCACGGGGAGGGGGAAAAGAAGGGCCTGTCTTTTTGGCTGACTCAGTGAAGTGGCAGCAAAGACCAAAGATAGTTTTAAGGCTATGTCCACACTGGGACTGTAAGACAGTACAGAGGAGCTCAGTGCTGCCTTATGCCAGGAGCTGAAGGTACTTGAGGTACCTTCAGCTCCTGGCATAAGGTACCTGAAGGTACAGATAGTTTTAAGGCTATGTCCACACTGGGACTGTAAGACAGTACAGAGGAGCTCAGTGCTGCCTTATGCCAGGAGCTGAAGGTACTTGAGGGTCTGAGCTGGGACAGCCTTGCAGTCCCAGCAGCCCGATCAGTCAGTTTGATGCCAAATGCATTGGATGTTCACTGTGCACATGTAAAAGCAGTGGGCTCCTTTTCATGGGGACCCTCATGCTGTCACCTGAGCTGTGAGGCTGCACCTTGCCCACAGTGGGGCCTGAGTGAGCCTGAGTGAAGCTAACCCAGCCCTGCCCATATGTGTCCCACCTCTGCTTGTGTCGTGGGACTTTGCAGAGAAGGTCACGGGACACTGGAAAATAGACTCCAGGAAGAGGCAGTGGTAAAACTGTCAGTGTCCTTAGGAAGGGAATGTCCCAGAAATTGGGGAACTATAAAGCTAACGCCACTTTGTGTTTCATAATCTGGTTTCCCATGCACAGATAGGTTTCTTCCCTTATGACTTATGTTACTCAACACAACTGTGTACACATGCTCAAATATTCATGGTGTGACTACACATGGCTTTTCTCTGGCATTTCTGGGCACAAAGAATTTCCACCAGAGAAGACAGCTGAGACTTAGGGCAAGTATTGGGAAAGAGACTCAGGGGAAAGAATATCTGGGAAAACAGAATTTTTATTTAAACAAGGTGGACCTAAAAGCTAGGAGTGTGCCTCAGCAAAAAGGAACAGGAATCAATTTGAGGTAAGACCGATGCTTGAATTAAGATAAATAGGCACAAGGACCTGCATGAAAAGCACACAGTTGTTCTCAAATACTGTTCTTCAACATGCTTAGAAACCAAAAGGGAGAAAGTTCAGCAAATAGCAGGCCAAGCTCTCCTATCACTGTAAGGCTGAAATAGTTCTCTTGGGAGCAGAATTCCTGCCCTGAATATAAACTGCATTCAAACCAAGTTTAAATGTGGAGCTCAGTTTCTGGCGCAGTTCCCAAATATTATGAGAGTAAACCAAATTACACTGATGTTCCATTGTAAAAGTTAGAAATCGTGTATGGAAATGTACAAATGAATCCTATATGTGTTCTGCCAACTTAGCTCTGTGCTCCAGCTTCTGGCAACCAAGGAGAGAGCCAGTATCAGCAGAGGGGAGGGCATGAGCACACAGCTGGTGCCCCAGGCAGAACCATAGTGCCAGCAATTGCTCCTATGCCCACACCAACCTCTCATGGTTTTTATCTCTTCCAGAGAACCCTATTTTGAACAATCTTCTGCCTGAGCACCAAAAGAAGGTGGTGGACAGGCTCTCCACCAGCCTTCCACTCGCTGTGACTGCCAACACAGTAAGCCATGAAGAGTACTGGAAGAGGTGCTGTATGGAGCGCTGGGAAGTGTGTGACGTCTCCAACTATGGAGACAGCTGGAAACGGATGTTCTTTGAACGTCACCTGGAGAACATTGTGCAGTTTTTCATCCCTAACACCACAGACCCCCAGGAGGTCCTAGAGCTCATCCCGCTCTGCAAAGGCTATGTGCGGAAACTGGAGATCAATCAGTTCCTGCCACCTTTGCGGGTAGATCAAAAGGAGGAGACCAGTGACCTCTCTGACACAGAGGATGATGCTGAAATTGGTGAGGTCTACATGCATCACTACGACCTGAGAAATCTCATTACTGATCTCCCTCACCTTGAAGAGCTTCATCTCATTTATGGTGTGAAGAGCTGTGGCATGAACTTTGAGTGGAGCCTCTTTAACTTCACTGAGCTGGACTGTTCCAACTTGGCTGCTGCCGTGAAGATGTGCCGTAACTTGAAAGTAATATACCCCAAACTGAACCTTACTGCCTCAGCTAGATCTTCAAATTCCCTGTGGATAGAAATACAGGGACCAGTTTTGCTTGCAAAAGGAAGGTACCACCCTTCCTTTTGCAAATTACAGACTCTGACAGAGTGCAGAGATGTTAAGCTGCTGGCCTAGCGCTGAGTATCTTGTTCTGACATGTCCTTGTTGGAATGGGTTGTCAGGGGATCAGTGAGAAAAATATTTGCTCCCACAAAACTTGTTGCCTGTAGCATAAGAAGCAGCAACACTCCACTGTTTTAACTCCTCATATGGTTCTGGGAGGCAGGAGAGGGAAAGTCCAGAGGGAAATTTTCATTAGGAGTTTTTGGTAGTTTTGCTCAATAAATGCATGTCAGCCTCTCCCAGAGGAGCAAAGACCCCCAAGAACAGCATGGGGAAACATTCACACTTGCCTTAGAGCAATGAGGGATTTTCCTCCTAAGAACTAACAGCATCTTCAGCTCTGTGGCAACTGCAGGGCAGATAACTCAGCCCCTCCAAAACATCAGTGGGCATTGCTATCCAGAGTGGAGACAGAGTGAGCTGGATGAACTCCCCACAGACTGTCATGCTTTGGGAAATGTGGCTTCCAGAAGAGAAATTACCTCTGTTGTGACTATTAAGATGTCCCAGGCACACAGGACATTGTACCGTGGTTATCACTGGTGCATGTGTTCATTCAGACAGGTTAACTGTGATCTGGTCTGGGTTCTGCTGCTAGTTGCTGCAGATGTTTGGGCAGCTTTATCTTGCTTTAATTTAGCCCCCAGTTAGAGATCTTGTGCAGTCAGAGAGAGGAACAGGCATTTCCAGGAAGCAAACCCTTTTTCTCTAGAATAGGCATGGGACATCAGTGGCATGCCCTGCTTGCTGGAAGTATCAGCCCACTAGGAAAGCAAATACTTGAGCCTGCTAGCTAAAGGTGAATGAAGTGAAGGGAGGTGAATCCTGTCTGGTGAACTATAGGTTTAACTCCGTGATGATCTTGTACAAAGCTCAGTCCAAAGCACTGGCTGTTGTAGTGACCCTGGTTTTTATGCCCACAGGTTTTCAAGCTGACACGAAGCAAAGTGGATGATGACAAGATCAAGCTCCTGGCCCGTAACTTGCAGAATCACCCTTGCTTGTTGGAGCTGGACTTGTCCCACAATCTCATCAGGGACCACGGGGCACAAGCTCTTGGCAAGCTGATCAGCCACAGCAAACTAGAAACCCTCAATCTGTGTAACAACCAGATCTCTCACCTGGGGGCTCAGGCTCTTGCTCACGGCCTGGCTGAGAGCTCCACCCTGACCTCCCTGAATCTGCGCCTCAACTTCGTGGAGGACAAAGGCGGGGAGGCGATTGGCCGTGCCCTGCTGACCAACAGCAGCCTCAAGTCCCTCCATCTGGGAAGTAATAACCTGTCAGGGCCAACCGCGGCAGTGTTCTCCCAGGTCCTGGCTCAGAACACCACTCTGACGAGCATCAACCTCTCATGCAACCACCTGGGGCTGGTAAGAGAAGCCTTTTCTGCCTGCAGTCTGTGACCCTGTGTGGTGGCCTTGCAAAGCAGATCCTGAGCCTGTCTCAAAGCCACAGAGGCAAATGCATCCCTCATTTTGCATTCTTGCTATGATAACAATCAGTTGTGAGCAGGGAAGAGACTGTAGCAGATGTCAGGAAAGAGAATGACACCTTCTCTGCATGAACATGCATTTACCTCACTTGTTACCTCTAGCTCTGTTCTTAGGGCTGAATGTGTCTTTGAGGCTTTGGGCTTTTGGGCAGAGAGGGATTTCCCCCTAGGAAACTGAAAATCAGGAAGCACGTCTGGGAAAAATCACAGACGCCTCGCACACGTGAGCGTAGCTAATGATAGGCGGCATGAGGGTCTCATGCATATCCTCTGTGCTTTGGATCTGCTGTGCCATCTGTCACTCAGCAGCACACAGAGTGTCACCCTTCCCAGAATTTCTCCTGTCCATCACACACTCAGAGGAGACTGTTAGAAAATTGGCTTGGTTGTTGAGCTTCTTTAACTCACCCTGTGGGCCGGGAGCGGTGTGGTGGGTCAGGAGTGTCATGTCTGTGTGCTCGTAAGTGGCTCCTAAAACACAGGCTTACATTTTCTAGACAGAAGAGCACCCACAGATCTTAACTGCATCCCTAAGAGCTGCAGTATGCAACATGCCCACAAACCAGACCGCTTCTCTTCTGCTGATTAAAAAGAGCTTTAGAAATCTGAAACTAGACAGCCAAAAGCAATCATGCTGGCTTTTAAACTTTCTGTGCTGCCTCGATTATTCTCACTGTCATATAAAGAGACAGCAAGCCCAGCTGTCCCTGCTGGCAGGAATATTGGCATCAATGTATTTGACAAGGGTTTTGAAAGGATTTGATGGCAGAAAACCTTTTGTGAGTTCTGAATTTTATGGTCCTGGATGTGGAAAACCATTTGAGTTTAATGATAGAAGGGGGCAAAGTTTGGAAAAGATAGAAGGATTTTTGTTTAGTAAATAATAATCTCTGTGCTTAGTATCTTCCTCTGATGAGCTCTCCTGTTACCCATTTGTGAAGTTCCATGGCAGCCCAAATGGTGGCTGGCAGTGTTATCTTTGGGAAAATTGGGGGTTTTGCTAGAGATGCATTCAATTCTGACCTCTGTAGCCCATTAAAAAGAGACCTCTTCCCAGTCCTTTTTGCTCTGCCCTTTTTGGCAAAAGGGCTAAAAGGCAGGGTGTTGGGATCAGGGGACCCATCTGGATGGAGGAGAAGGGGCAGGAGGTGTATTTGGTACCTGGAAGAGAATAGCAACAGCAGAAAAAAGTTCAAGTTGTCACATCCCTAAATACAGTGCTTCATGTAGTGGGGAAATGCCTCTGAGTGGGTTGCCTCCCTAAGGCTACATCACATTTTCTGTCTCATGAAGGCTGGTCTTCAATTACATGAGATAATTCCTCTCAGGAAAGCCAACCCAGCCTGGGAAATGGCATCCAGACAGAAAACTGCCAGTTCTGGGCTCTCACAACTGCCAAGATGAGGAACAGCACTCTAATCCCTTTGTCCCCAGCCAGCAGTAAGCTGGGAACCAGGGGACAGGGGGGAGCAGACTCCTCTCAGGTTATCATTGCCAGATGTGTTATTAACCAGCATGAGCTTGAGAACTCCTGACATGGTACCCAGAGGGAGTCATTAGCTTGTGTCATGTCACAGAGAGCTGCATAAGGTTACACTCCTCCTCTGCACTTCTCCTGTGAGCAACATTTTGGACCTGGGTGGAGGCCTTTATCCCTTTTGGCACCATCTCATGCACCTCCCACTGGCAGCAGCAGAAGTTGCCCTGGGGAGGAGAGAAAAGGAGCAATACACTTGTGTTTTGGGTGTCCTCCTTTAACCATCCCCTCTCATCCTTTTGCAGGATGGTGGGAAGAAGCTGCTTGAAGGGCTGGCAAACAACAAGACTTTGACTGAGCTTGATCTCCGCCACGCAGAGGTGGAACAGGAGACTGATTTCCTCATTCACGAAATTGTGTGGGCCAACCGGGAAGCAGTGAGGCTGGGATCTCAGCAGCACCCCACCACTGAACCCCTCTGAATAAAGTGCTCCAGGGAGCAATGAGCTTTGGGTGTGCACTTTTGGAAACACTTTACTTCAGGGTCTTGGTTTTATTTGCTTTTCTGAGAAACACTTAACTTGTGGCCGCCACCGCAGCCTTTCCCAGACCCCCATCGTCCAACCTGTGACTTCACTGGAGACAGACATTTGATCTCAAGGCACTCTAGTGGCACCACAGAGCAATCTGCCTCTTAAGCCCTCTCTCCCACTGCATCCTAAATCTCACCTCACATGCTTTGATGTGCTCCAGCAGCAAGATTAGTTCAGGCAACTGAATATTGTTTCACCTGTAAAGCAGCTAAGATGAAGTCTCTGCCACTAAATGGTCTAGTCCAGACCTAACTTTAAGATTTTGCTGAGGAGGATGTGAGAGGCATAGAGGATTGAGGGAATGTTTTTTCTAGCTCCTCAGCAGCTTTTTCTGGCTATTTCTCTACTCCATAATCTATTTGAATTTATAGTAAATCTCTCTGGAGTCTGATATGGGTGGTGAAAAGTAAATAGAAATAAATTCAATAAATCAAGAGGTCTCAGCACCAAGGTTTCCTGCTTTGGGTTGCTCTGCTTTTAATCTGTGCTAACCTGCTTAGCAACAGGTGAATTCTTTACAACCAGATGCTTACCTTACCTAGCAGTGCTCTTCTGTGCAAACATGCCCAAAACAATCTGTGTTTTGCGTAACTTCAAGCTAGAGGGGTCCCTTCAGTACTGCTGGCACACATAGCTCACAAGTTTGAAGACAGTGCAGCTTCCTTGGGCTTGGAGCAAAATGGAGCAGCTTCCTTTTGCTCTACAGGCTGGTGTCACCTGAGGATAGGGCAAGGCACATACTTGAGTGAGTTGGTCCATTGACCATCCTGCTCAGGAGATATGAGGGAATTAAGCAAGTGGGTTAACTTCCATCCCCTCCCACCCTCTGAGCAACGCAGGAGCTTCCCATGCCTCCCAGCCCTGCCCAACACCAGTGCTCACAGACCCACTGCTGGCAACCACCTCAGTGAATCATCTGAAACTTTTATTACACCGATTTGGTTTACAATCTTTGTACTTTGATATTTCCAACAAAAAAGGCAACATTGTGATATACTGTTTGTACATATATAGAGAGACAGACAGAGCTAGATCATATTGACAGAGTTGAAAAGTAAAAACCATTTCCCAGTGTTCACAAAAGAATTTATTCACCACGTACCCGCTTCTGCCTTGCCCTGCCTGATGGATACAGACACCGAGGGTGCCACTGGCCCCTGGCTGACAGGACCTTTACCTGCACTGTGTCATGCCCACATAGATCAGAAAGGATGGAGTGCGAGGCTGCCCTGGCAGCAGGGGTGCTGACAGGGCTCAGCCCCAAGCCCTCACAGGTTTGTGTAGCTCCCTTCCCAACTACTGATGGATGCTCCAGGGGCTACGTCCAGAAGAATTCCTTACTACCAGCAGCAGCAGCTGTGAAACCTCCCTACCTGGGCAACTCCCACTACCTGTTTCCCATCCTCGAGACCGAGGTATTGAATATACTTATTTATTTTTATTTGCATTTACAAAATATTTTCACTGGATGACACACCTCAATGAGATGAGAACTCATGTTCAGAAACAGCAGAAAAGACCCAGATCAGCATCAGGCTGATGAAGCAACAGCTCCAGCAGCAAGGGTGGGGGTTTAATGGGGGTGGCCTGGTCCTAGGCAAGCCTGCCTGTAGCTCCAAGGACAGGGTCGCAGCTGTCAGCCAGTTGTGCAGTGAAAGCTCATGCTTGGAGGGCAGCAGTGAGATCCTGCAGACATGCTAGCAGACACATGAGGAGGAATTAGTCACCAGAGCCAGTGAGGACAAGGGATGGAAAGGGCTTGGGAAAACACATCATCACCAGAACAACTTCTGACTTGCTTTTCATGATATTCACTGCTCATTTTCCTGCTAACAGCTTGAGACTGTTAACACCACTTAAGCACCCTTCAAACCCACTCCTGGCTGCTAGGTGCAGGAACGCCTGGACAGGTAGCTGTTGCCTGGAGAACTCTTTGCCCTCTCTCCCATCCATCTCTTGGCCAAAAAGCAAAGTCCACACCAAGCAGCCTGCAGCACTTGCCCACACCCAAGACCAACAGTCAACTATCTGCCAATCTGCAAGGGTTGAAACCATTTCAAATGCCACACACTCTGGCCAGACAGCAACAGCAGACTGTTGGAGTGTGAATTCCTGCATTGGTGGGTCACTTGTCAGCTCCAGGTCCAGCTACCACAGGATGGGTAACTAGCTGGTCACTGTGCTGAGTGCAGGGCCAGAACAAATACCTCAGCTTTCCCATGAAATCGATCTCCAAGGAGTACTGACAGGCTCTGAGGAAGGGGGGTCATTTGTGGGTCTCTGTTTGGAGGAGGGAATGAGCTTGGGCACTGCCACCACCCCCCAACACAGCATCAGCAGCACTCAGCAGAGACAAGCTGGGAGCATCCCCTCACCCGTGGGTCTGTGCCAGAGAGATGGTGAGAGACAGGGTGGCCAGAAGGTAAAGAAGGGGGAATGACACAAGGGAATGACATCCCTGGGGCTGTGTGGGGGTGTCCCATCAGGCCGGAGCAGGGGCACCCGGCTGGCTCCATCCCAGAGCAGATGGCGAGCCCGGCTTCTGCTGCTCTGAGCAGAGCGCACACCAGGCTGATGAAGCAACAGCTCCAGCAGCAAGGGTGGGGGTTTAATGGGGGTGGCCTGGTCCTAGGCAAGCCTGCCTGTAGCTCCAAGGACAGGGTCGCAGCTGTCAGCCAGTTGTGCAGTGAAAGCTCATGCTTGGAGGGCAGCAGTGAGATCCTGCAGACATGCTAGCAGACACATGAGGAGGAATTAGTCACCAGAGCCAGTGAGGACAAGGGATGGAAAGGGCTTGGGAAAACACATCATCACCAGAACAACTTCTGACTTGCTTTTCATGATATTTACTGCTCATTTTCCTGCTAACAGCTTGAGACTGTTAACACCACTTAAGCACCCTTCAAACCCACTCCTGGCTGCTAGGTGCAGGAACGCCTGGACAGGTAGCTGTTGCCTGGAGAACTCTTTGCCCTCTCTCCCATCCATCTCTTGGCCAAAAAGCAAAGTCCACACCAAGCAGCCTGCAGCACTTGCCCACACCCAAGACCAACAGTCAACTATCTGCCAATCTGCAAGGGTTGAAACCATTTCAAATGCCACACACTCTGGTCAGACAGCAACAGCAGATTGTTGGAGTGTGAACATTCCTGCTTTGGTGGGTCACTTGTCAGCTCCAGGTCCAGCTACCACAGGATGGGTAACTAGCTGGTCACTGTGCTGAGTGCAGGGCCAGAACAAATACCTCAGCTTTCCCATGAAATCGATCTCCAAGGAGTACTGACAGGCTCTGAGGAAGGGGGGTCATTTGTGGGTCTCTGTTTGGAGGAGGGAATGAGCTTGGGCACTGCCACCACCCCCCAACACAGCATCAGCAGCACTCAGCAGAGACAAGCTGGGAGCATCCCCTCACCCGTGGGTCTGTGCCAGAGAGATGGTGAGAGACAGGGTGGCCAGAAGGTAAAGAAGGGGGAATGACACAAGGGAATGACATCCCTGGGGCTGTGTGGGGGTGTCCCATCAGGCCGGAGCAGGGGCACCCGGCTGGCTCCATCCCAGAGCAGATGGCGAGCCCGGCTTCTGCTGCTCTGAGCAGAGCGCACACGGCAGCAGGAGACAGTGGCCAGCTTCCCAAGCCTGGCGGCTTCTGCTCACAGAGACCCAGGCATCGATTTGCAAGGTGTCACACTGGCATATGTCACAAACAGGATGGCAGGTTGATTTCGAGCACTGACTTGG
This sequence comes from Passer montanus, assembly GCF_014805655.1. Lineage (NCBI taxonomy): Eukaryota > Metazoa > Chordata > Aves > Passeriformes > Passeridae > Passer > Passer montanus. Next base: position 3,698,347 of record NW_024358722.1, on the reverse strand, counting down.
GGAGGAGGAACAGGCTGCCACAAGGCTGAGCAGAGGCTGTGCACAGAAATGGTTGCTGTGTTCAGCCTCCCTTTGCTCCCACGGAGCTGGATTTGTCTAGGCTGAGCTGTCCCTGCCCCTTTGGTACCTACCCTCTGCACAGTCAGCCACAGTGCTGGTGGCTGGGGTTCACACACAGGGGGTCCTGAAAATGGGGGTGCTGTGCACTGCCTGTGCTGTGTGGGCACAGCACAGTGGGGTGAGAAGGAAACAGCATGCCTCCAAAACATAGTGCCAAGCACTCCTGCCCTGAAACATACCCAGACAACTAACACAAGCTCTCCCAACCACTGGGGACCCACCACTGTATTCCATCCCCCCTACAGCATGTGTGCCCTGCGTCCAGCAGCTTCCCTCCAACCTCAATCGCCTGCTGGCCCCATGTACCACCCTGCTGACAGGGCACTTTGGCTAATCTAGATCCTTTTGTGCTTCTTCAGTTGCAATGAAGAGGGATGAAGCCTGAGCTTGTGTGGCTGGGAAGATGGGAAGTGGCGCAGAGCCAAGCCCTGCATCAGCTTCCCTAGGTGGAGGGGACAGCTCAGAAATGAAGCATTCCTCCTCCCTACAGGGTACGCCTGAAATAGCCAGGCTTGTCAGATCCCTGTCTCTGGCCGTGATGGATTAGCCTCTCCAAGGCACAAGGCAATTTATTCATTAGTGACATTTACACCTTGTGGCTGCGTTAGCCATCGTGGTTGATGACACGTGCTCAAGCTGTCACTGCTGGGCTTGGAGGCAGCATTGCTGCTCCAACAACACAGCGAGACATGGCCTGGGCACCTCAGCTTAGGAATACCTCCTGCCTTTCTCCTCAGCCAGAGCATGCAGAGATTGCTTTGAAAGCCCACTCTGTTCCTGAGCTTCTCTATCAAATGCCCTGGTCCATTTGCCCCCCACCCTCCCTGTCTTGCAGCACCATTGCTCCAGCACTGCATCCTCCTGCCCCATTTCACCTTGTGTCTCCTGTAAAAGCCTTTTACAGAAGTTCTCAACCAGCTCTCTTCCTCCCATGTCTTGCTGAGCATTCACATCCTATTCTGAACTTTGTCAGCTGCCCTCAGCCCCAGCAGAGAAGCACAGATCCCATGTTTGGAGACTTCTCCAGCAGATATGCTGCTTTCACCATGATGCTGTCCCCTGCTCCCTCACTGCCACAACAGCTGACCTGCCCCTCTTCTCCTCCCTGGCCTGGAGAGCAGGATCACCAAAATGTCAAGGCCTTCTGTTTTCTAACTTAGGACAAGTGCTGCAAAATTCTCTGGGAAACCACAAAGTGATGCCAAAGTGATGCCAGGATGTGCTGTGATTGCTCTGCAGCAAGCAAGCAGTGGGCATGCCAGGGCAGGGAGCGCAGCTGAAGGGCTGAGCACAGGCAGGGGTGTGCTGATGTCTGGCCACCAGCATGCCTGGGGTCATCATGCATCTGCTGGCATTTCATGGTGCCCAGCAGGGAGGGGACCAAAATGATGGGAATGCACGGCCTCGGAGGAGTTCAGGGGAGGGGAGTGCTTTGGCTAGCTCAGAGGAATGAGTTTGCACATCAGGCTTGGGGAGAGTGAGAAGAGCTGGAAAGCATTGTCCAGGGAGCAGAGCCGGCAGCTCTCCGGTTTCAGACAGGCAGCAGTGGATTAGCTTGTTCTCAAACACGGCTTGCTCCATGCTTTTATCCCTGCTCCCTGCCACTCTCTGCAGCAAATGTGACACTTCACACCATTTCCTCACAGAAACCAGGTCAGGAGTTTCTTCTGATGAAGAACAAGCAATGCTCTGTCACCCTGAAAAGCCCTTGCTGCAAGAGTGGATGGGTGTCACCACACCAAAGCCACAAACATATCAACCCTCTGCAGGGCCACAGGTCCCAGCTGTGCATGAGCACATAGAACCCCACCCTGCCACGTCTGGGTGGATGGCCATGTCACACTCCAGGGGCAGAGAAACATTTTAAACTCTGGCCTCCATTCCTGACCAACCTACCCCACTGCAAAGCCACATGACCACCATCCTGATCTGCCTTGGGCATTCCTTCTCCACCAGCACGGCACCTTACTAACAGAGATAGAAGGAGTGGAGAGTTTAAACTCACATCATCACCAATTTTATTTTTTTTTTTAAGCAAGGAACAGCAATGTGAAACACTTCTCACAGCTGTTAAGGCCTTCTTGCGGCATTTCAGTTTGAAAAAGCCATTGGCATTCCCAAAGTGAAATCCTGTTATTTCGGGGTCTAGTTGTCACTGCTGTTTCCCCAGCCAGCTGAGCAGTGCTGCTGCATCAGACACACTGCTGCTCTCGCTCCCCTCTGCTCAGCCCCTGGGGACAGGCTCTTCTTGGGGGCAGCTGCAGCACAGACAGAGCCCACCAGCTTCTGCCGGGGCTGAGCAGGAGGTGATGCCTGCTTTCAGCTGATCCTCCCTCTGCATCTGCTTCTGGAAATGTGCATAGACTCAGGCTTGGGATTTTCCAAATTTTCACCCTGACTGGTTCATGGGCTGCCATCCAAAGTCTGAATTCATGCCACGGCAGCTGACGGCGCTGCTAATGGACGTTGGGACCATGGGACTGATACAAAGTACTGCGTCATCTCACCACATTCTAGCTAGGCTTTTTCTTTCACTAATGTGAGTAGCTAAGATTGCAGAAGCAGCTTGTGCTGATGGAGAGTGAAAGAACCTCATGTGTCTGTGTGTGAAGTTATTTTGTTCTACAAAATCCACTAAATTATAATCACAGTAGGTGATCCATCCGTTCACAGAGTTCGAAGGACTGGGGAGGATTCAGGATGGGCACCAATTTCTCACAAGCTTCATTTCCCCCAAATAAAGTTTACAAAAACCAAACAAATGAACAAACAAACAAAATGGCCCAACAAAAAGAGTCTTCCTGGGGAATGGGGGGAATAAAACCCACTTAGCTTTCCAGCAGCCACTGTGCTTATTGTCAGTGCTGGATGGCCATGCTGCACACTGTAATGGGCTCCTGAAAATCTGGCAGCTTCTGGAAGAGTTGCATAGGTGGATGATATACCTGTCAGTAGAGCCTGTTCACGAGCTGCAGGAAGAGGAGCTTGTGGCACTCCACAGGGAAACTGTCCCTCCCCCAAGACAGACATGAGGTAAGGAGGGAAGGAGGAAGGGCAGGCCACGAGGCCATGGGTCTTGCAGGTTCAGTGCTGTCCTTGGGACCTCTTTCACCTCAAAGGCGGAAAGGCTACGGTCCTGTGGGAGAAAGCTCCTCTCCCGGCGCTGCGGAGGTGCTGTGGAGGTCAATTTGCTTGTTAGCTTGCTTTTGAGGGAGTTGAGGAGATCGCATCCATGGGCATAATGTTCCCCTTGGCAGAGCAGCTGTGAGGCAGTAGAGCAGAACAATTCAACCCACTGCTTGTAGAAACTACAGACATTCAACATTCATTCAGGTTGGCCAAGTCCCAACACAAAATGCAACATCAAAGCAACACTGTGACAGATCAATTTTTCTGCACTCAGGGACAGACCCCCCAGAGGAGCTGCTAAGCCAACCTCACATTAGTATAGTACCACTGGCTTCAGTAAAACTACCCTAGGAATGAACATAGCCCATTAATTTCTACCTGAAGTGTGACTATGACCCCTTTCCACTTTTTCCAGAATGCCCACAGAGAAACAGCCCTAGGCAGGCTCAGCCCCAAGTCCCCACTGGGGTCCCAGGTCCTACGAACCAGCCTTTGAATTCCATGTATGCCTGGCTCAGAGCAGAGTGTAGGCTCAAGTGCATCACAGGGAGCAGCAGCACCAGACAGAGCTATCACTTAAACTATGTTTCATTTCTGACATTACCTGGATCCAGATCATATTCCTACAGACTTTATTCTAACCACTGAATATCCCAGAAGGACATATCCCAGCTTGAGACCCACACTCTTTGGTAACACAACATGTCGGTGGTGGTGTGGCTTCAGACCCAGCCCCTACAGCCACTGCAGCAGAGCAGGAGCACACTGCAGCAAAGCCTGTCCCCTGCTAAAGGAAGCACCCTGGTGGCATTAGACAGCAGCACTGAAGCCGTGGTTGGAAAGGCTGGAAGGAGAGCTTAAAAGGCATTATTTGTCCCACCTGCTAATCAGCAGGTGCTGTTTTACTGGCATCAATGCTACCTATCTTTCTTAACCTTACACTTCATAAATCTTTTCCTGCAGTTCTCACCCCGTGGGCGTCCATCAGTTATTAAACAACTCTGCAGCCTCTTGAGTGAAGAGACAACAAAGAGGGCCAGCTGGATTTCTAATGTGCATTTTAGGGGGAGCAGAAAGGAAGTGGGGTGCATTTGTTTGACAATAGATGAACAGCATCTTCCCCAGCCATAATACTGTGTATTAGCCTGGAAGGCCTGGCCTTGGCCATAGGTTCAGATTTGCTCTCACCATCCTAATGAATGTCCCTGCAGCTGCTCACCCTGACAGCCCTCTCTGAAACCTCCCTCCTTGGTGTGGAGTGAGGCATGACACACAGAGGGCTCAAAGAAGTACCGCTTGGCTGGTTGGTGTCATCAACTGGTTCTGCACAAGCAAGGTGCTAGGCACTATTTGGGAAGCTTCCATTGCATTGAAAGATAGATAAGTAGGTGGTGATGTGTCTTGGAGATCAGGTAATCCAGAGCTTCTCACATACTTCTCTCTCTCTCTCTCTTTTTCTCTAGTTCAGAAAAGCTGGAGAGCTTTTAAGCACCTGACAAGTATATTGAAGAGTAGGAAACACCAAATAGCCCAAACTAATTCTCCAGCCTTGCAGCAGTGAGGACTGGCCCTCTTCTGGGTTGCATTAGCACCATGAAGGGCCAGGAAGAGCAGCTGGTAGCATTCTTGCCTCTCTCTTTCTAGTATATGAGGAAAGTCCACTGCTAAGTGCAATGCTGAGCCTGACTCTCAGCCCATGGAAAACTGCAATGTTTGAATGATGTATGGAAAAAACAAAACCATCTGACTGCAGAGATCCTCCTAATTATTGCCTCTGTCATACTGACAAGCACCCAGCTCTGACCTTCCCAGAGGGTGAGGCGTGCTGTCCTGCTTTCCTTGTGGAAGCAGCCAGCAGCCCTGCGAGCCCCGCTCGCTTCGAAGAGATCTGCACCAGAAATGAGGACACAGCCACCCTGACAGACCAAGGCATTGCTTGCACCTTTGGCACCCGGGCCAGGCTCAGAGCAGGAGTGACACACTACACAGAGAAAACTTCTGCACCACCATTCAAGCCAGGGTCTGGCAAGTGAGATCAAGACTCTGGGCTTGGTGAAGAGAAGGCTACAGATAACAGGCCTGCTTGTGTCAGGAAGGCCTTGAGAAAAAGGAACAGAGCCAATCAGACTCACCAGTCAATGGAGAAGAAGTAATGGGATTAAGCTACAGCAGGGAGAACTCAGATATAAGGGAGAAGGCTATCCTGAGAGGAGCAGATTGGGCCATCGAATTCCTGCCAAAGGAATTGTCATCACCAGCGTGGATACAGCAGAGAGCAGACACAAGCCTCAAGAAGAGCAGGCACCTGACTGCAGCACAGCCCAGAGCTGGGGTGGGGCATGTGTATGTGCCAGGAGATGGGACCACTCCACCACGGAGAGGCCATGTCCCAGAACAGGGACAGGCCATCTCTGGGATCTGTGCTCATAACCTGAGCCATAAGGAGAATTACAGCAGCTGCCCTTGGCCCAGGGCACTGTGTTCTCTCACCAACACTTAGGAGGAAACCCTCTTTGCTGGTAGTGTCCCATGCCAGTAGTGTCCCATGCCAGGAGACAGAAGGGAGAGCCCAGTTTTCTGTTCTGAACTTTCCTGCCTGACTAGACATGCCAGGACCAGCCCTAGTTTCAGTTTCTCCTCTTCAGCTCCACCACTTCTCTGTCAAGCCACCAGGCAGCTCCTGTCCCTGCTGCCCAAGTCCTGCCATGTTCAAGTGCACTATCCCCCTTTCCTGAACCTGAGTCATGTCTCCACCCTTGAGAAAATGGAATGGGATGGACCAGGGGGGCAGTTCTACCAGGTGCACTTGGGTAGCACCAAGAATATGAGGGATGGGATCTCTGAGAAATCCTGGCATGCAGTGGGGAATACTGACTAGAGAGGTCCCACTTCTCAGGGTGCTGTGGGTCTGACAGACAGTAGCACTGGGACCTGGCTGCAGCTGGCACCACCCGGGTACATGGGGAAGGTGTTCAGCAACAGGGAGACTGTACGGATCCTGTGGGCCAGAACAGCAGCCGTGCCTCGAAGATCCACCTGGATAGACCACCTCCAGAATAAGATTTCACATGTGAAAATGGGGCCAGAGGAACAAGGCCAGGCATTCTCATGGAAAGCCCCAGAAAGAGCCAAGGACATGGTGCCTGAAACTCTGCTGCAGGTGCTAAAAGCTGGGGGGCACAGAGACCCTGCTAATCTGTCCCTGTTGTGAAGACTGTCTTTGCCCCAGGGAGCTAAAAGGCCTGCCAAAACTTAGATAAATCCATCTGTCCAAGGCACCTTGGAGGCTGGAGATAGAAAGATGAGCCATTACAGCCTAATTTAAGCAACAGTGCAGATTTCAAAGAGAACATGTCAGGAAGGACAAGCGGGGACCTCATTCCTCACTAATGACCCATTGCAGCTCCACTGTCTCAATTCACTGGGACATACAAGCACACACCATTATCTCCCTGGAGTCAGAGAACATCCACATCGGCCTTGGCTTACTTTAGGCCCTTGTAGAGAGAAGCATGAGTGCACAGCAAGCCGAATGTCATCGCTAAGCAAGGAAATCCCAGGGCTGCTTTTGCCCAGTCTGAATCTATGCCAAAAATAATGAGAACAAAATGCAGAGAGGGATGTGCCTCCTCTGGAGACCTTATGCTTCTCTGTCCTCCAAGGGACCCTCTTCTTTAAACCAACATCTAGCTCTGGTAGTGAAAGTAAGGGCAGATGCTAAGACAGAATCATCAACAGAGTGAGATTTTAAGAGACTTCTCATTCAAACCACTGTTGTTTGCAGTTTAGCACCCGAGATCCAGAAGGACAAGCTGACTTGAAGGGCAAGAGACACTAACCAGGATATGCAGGGCATAAAGAGCAGAACAGACTGCTCTGGGGGAAATTAAATGGGGAGCCCTACAACGCCCACAGGTTCTGACCACTCCAGGCTTGCCAGCAGGAGATGGCTTTCAAAATAGGACCAGTGTGGTACATTGGTGCACTTGCAGCCTCCTCGAGACCCGGGAGGCAAAGCAGTACAGCAGCACGATGAGAGAGCCTGACCCCTCGTTAACAGCTGCCAGGAGGAAGATGGTTGGAATAAATACAGGGCCTCACTGTTTGTCCTTCTGCGACCCATGGGGAGGCAGACACCAAGCACAAATGCCCAGGTGCCAATGGACTTGCCCCTGTCACCCAAGATGTGCTGCTCTTAGCTTTTGTTTGCCACAGCTGATGAGGGAAGCGGGGTGAAGCTGAGGAGCAGTGCTGTCTGGAGAAATCGCTGGCTGATTTGGCATGCACTCCCCAAAGAGCTGACTGAAAAGGAGACAGCTTTTCTGAGAACAAGGACACAAGAGATCCGGGGATGTGTTGCTGGAGGAGGAAAAGCTGGGTGTCTGCATGCTGCAAACACTGTTGCAGCTTCAGTGACACGAAGGCTCTTTGCCCAGTGTTGCTGAGATCCTTTCCAGCAGGGTAGAAGGGGCAGCACAAAGCTCAGACCAAACCTGTCCTAACAAGAGCAAGGCAGAAGAACCCAGTAGCTAATGAGCTACACAGAAGTCACCTCACTTCTGACAGCCTGACACCTCCCTGCAAAAACCTCTGTTGTGCAAAACATTTGGTTTTAATCAGGGTTTCCTCTAACATATCCCCAGCCTGTGTTCTGCAGAGCATCCCTCTTGGCAGATGCCTCCTGCACAGGTCCTGCACCAACAGTGGGGTCACACAGAAACAGAATTCTTTTGATCCTCCTTTCCCCAGACAAAGTTCCCAATGCTCCAGCATAGTTCTGCATTTGTCCTTCCTATCCCCTCAGAGCTCTCTGTCAAAATGAGGCTTCCAGGAGCCTGCAGCTCAGAGTTCACAGCCAGAGCCCAGCTGGATCTTATGCAAAATTCACTTGTGCAGACATGCACCAACCTGCTGCTCCATTATCAATAGGTGAACTGCAGCTGAACCTACCAGAGACTTCCTTGATGCTTGGCTGAACCAATTAGGACTTACTTCAAAGCCAGGAAGGGTCCCCAGCCCCTTGATGTGCCACCTGATACCACGATGTCTGTTCCAGTGCCATCCTCTTCCCCTTCCCCAGCTCACCAGGGGCCTCCTGTTTTCTCTTTCCAGCTGAGCCCTCCTCCAGCAAACACATCAGTAGCGCTGCAGATCTCTGCTCCATCTGGATTTGCACATTCATCCCTTCCCTGGTGCTGCATGCCCAAACAGAAAACCCTTTACCAAGGGGATGCTGACTCACAGCTGGCACACCGAAACTTCCGAAGGAGCTGAGCATGGGATCCTCTGGAGGCAATGCCATTCCCAGCAGTGAGAAAAAAGTAACAGTCGGAGCATGGTCTAAAAAAAATAGTGGGGAGGGAGGGGAATGGTCAGGGGGAAGGGGAAGAGGCGGATTCGTGGCTTTCAGCCTTTGCTCTAACCTGCCATTTAGCTCCACGTGCCTGGGTGCCCATGACCTTCTGTCACAGGCAGCAACACCCTGCTCCAAGGGGCCTGTTCTCCTCCACCCTGCGAGGGGTCTCGCTCCAGTGTGGGAAGCAGGGTGGGCAGAGGTGCAGCAGGGTGCTTTTTGGTGGCTGCTGGTTCCTTGGAGCACGAGACAGCCTGGAGCCAGGGCTGGGAGCCAAAGCCACCCCCTCCCTGCATCAGGCCTGCCGTTTTATTCCCCCCTTTGGGTCTTGACACCATGAATTATGGTTTTGCTGTTGGTTTGGTTGTTTGTTTTTTTTTGCATGTGGTGATCGGTCTAGAGTTCTGTGCCACGTCAGGGGGAGCACCAGCATCCACCCCTCTGGGAGGTCAGAGCCACAGCGGGGGAAGCCTTTGTTGGCTGCCGGAGGAGGATGCCACGTCCACTCCATCCTGATGTCCTCCTAGGCCATCCCCCTTGTGCTCCTCTCCCCAAATCCTGCTCTGGCTGGGGCCAGGCAACAGACAATGAGATCTCACCGCCTTCTGCTTTCACAGTGAGGTCTCCACGCAGGACCCATTGCGATGGAGGTGACGGTGGTCGTGGTTCAGGCAGCCTTCGTTGCGGTGTACAATGAGGACAGGGAAGTAGAGGGCATCCTGATAAGGAGGGGGGTCTTCCTCCTCCACAGTCACCTGGCTGGAGAGGCGTGTCTGCTCAGTGGGGCAGCTCTGCTCGTTCAGGCTGCCACTCCGGCTGCGCCAGAGGCAGCTGCGGCGCGAGCCGTACAAGCGGCCCAGGGAGAAGCGGCTGCTGCTGAAGGGAATCCTGGGACTGCCGTTGCAGATGCTCAGAGCACTGCGGGAGAAGATGGAGGAGCTGCTTATAGTCCTGTGGCAGCGCTCGCAGTTCTGCCGGTAGCCCCCGTAGCGGCAAGCGGAGTAGCTGGTGCAGCCGGAGAGCCCCACCAAGTCCATCAGGACCGCTTCCGAGTAGCTGGGCACCAGCTGCTGGTTGGAGCGTATGTGCCACTCCAGCTCGGTGCTGTCCACCGTGTTGACACGGGGCATCCTCCGGCAGAAGGAGCGCTCCTCGGCCGGCGTCACGGCCACGTAATCGAACCCAAAGAGTTTTTCCACGTGGTAATGGACATAGGAGGTGCGGTACTCATTTAGCACCCGCAGGGGCCAGGAGAGGGTCAGCAGAGCTGCCACCCAGAAGACATAGTGAGATACATACCAAGGCAGGTTGTCTGGGTCAGAAAAGGCCACCATGTATTCCTTGAAGTCCACATTTTTGAGGTGCATCCCCTCCCTGGCCTCCATGTAATCGTCTAGGCCCTCGTTCTCCGTGAAGAAGCGGGCCCGCTGGGTCAGATAGGAGTTCTCAGACTCCACGTTGGCAAAGCTGAAACACTTGGTGAAGCGGAGCCGTGTGGCCGGGTAGCTCTCCAGGTCAATGAGGTCCTTGGAGATGTCCTTAACTCCACAGTTGGAATAATCAAACTCGGCCTCTGCCACGTGGGTGTTGACCCGCTCGTGGTACACTTGGGTGGTGGTGTAGGCGTCCCCGTTGCGGTAGCGGGTGACCTGCCGGGTCCTGCGGACGTAGTGGTAGCTGATGGCCTTCCACCAGATGCAGGGGGTGGCCTGCTGCATCCGCTGCACACGCTCGTGCACGCTCTCCACGTCCACCTTGTACTGCAGCTCGTTGCGCGTGTAGCAGTGCCAGCACTCCACCAGGTACACCACGTAGAGCATCACCAGGAAAGCCAAGGGGATGTAGACGTAGCCGTTGGAACAGGGGCTGTCATGGTACATCATGGACTTGCCCTTGTAAGCGCTGTCAAAGGTCAGCCGGGTCACCTTGGTGACGTGGCACCAGGTCATGGCTCCCATGCAGCCATACATGAGGAGGGACAGCAGCAGGCATTTCCAGTGCGACTCTCGGCACAGGGACTTGCTGAGAGACTGCTTCACTGGCCGCTGCTGCTCCGGGGGACCGGGGAGAAGGAGAGAGAAAACAAGAGAGGAGTCAGTGGGCTGCAGCGGCAGGGGAAGGGGCGCAGGCAGCAGGGTGCTGTGGCAGCACCTATAGCTCTGCAAACACAGACCAAACAGCAGAGGCCACGGGGCTCCTGGCCTCAGCGGGCAGCGCAGAGGCTGGGATCTCTCACAGGATGACACTCATGCAGTGCAGGCAACTAGCACCCCCACCTCCATGTCTGGTGCTCTGCCCCTCCTTGGGGGACAGACAGAGCCCAGCTGGACATGGTGGAGAGTGGTAAAGGACAACTCTGTCAGCTGCACTGAGCACCTCCCTTCTCCAACAGGGAGTAACCCCTACCATTGCCACTTCCCAGGGAGAGCTATTGGAAGATCAGGTGAGAGTCTGGGCGATCTCCTCCACATGCCTCAGCTTTTGCACCCACCCCACCAGCACAGGCAGCTCTAGCTGATGTCATCCCACCTGAACCCCTCACCACAGCCCATCCCACTGCACACGAGTCTCTCCTCCGCTTCCCAGTAACGACAAATAGCAACATTCCAATTCCTCCAGCAGGGCGGCACAAGCTGCCTGGTGTGCCTGTAAGATGGAGAAACAGACCTTCTGCAGCTGGGAAGGTCTGTGATTGGTAATGACAATTCCCACTACAACACTTGGCAGCCTAAGGAGATCTGAAGTGCTTCTCAAGTGCTTTATAAACCATACCAATGAGAAAGTACTTTTCCACTATTGAAATGGAGCCACCTCTGGTAGGAGAGAAAGCAAATATGGAGTAACATCCTAAAAAGTACTCAGGCTGGAAGGGAGGAGCATCCTAACAATCTGCAGCAGCAAGGAGGGCAAGAGGCCACTCACAGCTGCTGGCAAATGTGCCTGCTTGCACTGGGATTCAGATGTGACAGTCCACACTTCTGAAAAACACTGCTCTTAGGTCTTTCATGGTGAGGAAAAGGCAGAAATTAGCAACGCGACTTTTTAAAGGGATTGCACTGGTGCCTTTACCACAGTACAGTGCAGGGTTTCACACAAACCCATGAAAAAAACTTGGTTAAGGAAACCTCTGTCACTCTGCAACACTCTGAAGTCTCAAGTATTGATCCATTGTCTGTGAGATCTGACATCACCCTACCCAAAGAAAGAACAGACAAAGTAACTATTTCCTTTCTTATACAGAATATTTTATCCAGCAATCTCCAAAGGGGCAACCTGAGAGAGGGGGTCAAGAACCCCAGCCTTGTGCAGATGCCACCAAATTCACTCAGAGGCTTCAAGCTTTGCTCTCCCTCTGCACCTGCAGGCAGCAGCAGCTCCTGAGCTCAGCTCCTCCATGGCAGGGGCCAACTCCAGCTGTAACGACACTGCTCATGGCACTGCAGTCCAAGCCTGGCTCCATTACTCTCCACTCCTGAACATGCTGGGCTGGAGAGGTCTCTCATCCAGGAATCCCAAACAACTGAGTGGGCTCACACTGCTAGAAAGCAGGAGGGGCACTTTCACTCTGGCATGAAAAGGAAAATTAAAGCAAGAACCAGAAATCACAAGGCCACTGGCAGGCCTAGGGACAGCCCTGGGCTTCATCTTTCCTTTAAGAAATGCTCTTCTGAAGAGCCCCTCATTCCTGGCTTGGTGCTCTGGAGTCCCACAGGCCAATCTTTCCTCCCCACCCTTGTCAAAGCCTGCCAGTGGGACTTCTGTCACTGCACTCAGGGATCCTGCCCAAATCTCCAACAGAGGTTTCTCTCCTAGAGGCACAGAGAGGCTCCTGCCTCCCCTGCCTGCCCACCCCAGCAGCCAGCCCATGATGAGCAGAGCAGGCAGCACGTCCAGAGAAACCACTGCTGGCAAGGGGAATGCTGGTACATCCCACTGGCACTCCCCGCTATCAGCAATGCTGAGCTCCTCTCTTTGAAGCCACTAGCTGAGAGCAGGACCTGGAGACAGACAGGGAGAGCCCAGGGCTGGCAGGTGGGTGGTGCTGGCCTGCAGGCAGCTCAGAGAGGTGCAGGATGGTGCTGCTGGCAGTGCTGGCATGGACACACGTGCAGCCCTGTCTTCCCAGTGCAACTGACCACTGCAGCAGCCTCACAGTCATGGGGCAAGAAGGCAACCCCAGGTAAGAGAAAAGAGAGTGAGGAGAAGAAGGGGGGGCCTTTCAGGAGGCAGAGCCACCTGAGCTGTGCTCTCCCTCCTGAGGTCAATGCTGCAGTTACAAGAGCCTGCTCAGACCCCTCTGTCCTTGCTTGGTTGCAGCACGGCTCTCCCATGCTGGAATACTGTACCACTACCCCGGCAGCCAAAGGCTTCCTCTCTCACTGCTGCCTTCTGCGTTGCAGGCTTTCCCTGGCAGCAGCAGCTCTGACTGTGAGGATGTAAAGGAGCAGCTCAGCCAAAGGAGGAGCATGGGGAGGGTCTGGACAGGGCCCTTGGAGTGGTACATGCCAAGCCTGGGGTGTCTGTGGGATGTGAATGCTGAGAAACAGCACCTTGTTTAGGAGGCAGATGCACAAACAGAGCACAGGGAATAAAGCACCCAGCTCATTCATTTGCCAGCTGGGGAAGGGGCACCACAGTGACAGGTCTTTGCTTTTCTGTCTCAAAAAAGCAAATTCCACCTCATAGTCAGCCCCCAGCCCTTCATGTTCTGCCCTGCCTGTGCCGCAGGAGAAGGGAGACGCTGGCTGTCACCCTGCAGAGGTGTAGGCAAGCCCCACTGCGGTTACCCACCCAGGGCAGGGAGCACGATGCAGCCCAGGCTTGGTTCCAGGAACTGTGTTAGCAGGGCTCTAGTCCATGCACTAGTCTCCTCCTAGGACTACGCAGTATTTAGATACTGCAGCGCTTTTACAGGGTCACACTAACCCCTGCTGTAAACTGTTTACAACCCAGCTCTGCCCTAGGCTTTTGAGGTAAAACACATACACCTCGGCTGCACCGGTGGGGTTTCCGAAAGCTGATCAAGTGCCAGTGACGGGATACAACCACAGCAGAGACAGAGGAGGAGCCAGATGCAGAGTCTAATCCCAGTAGGAACTGCAGCATCCCTGCTCCTCTCCCAGGCTGCAAAGGGCTCACAGGAGCAAACAATCAGCTCCACAGATTCCTCCGCAGAAGCAGCTGAATAAGATTGTCTTCCTGAGCTCTTAACCAGCCTTGGGTAAGTCCAGCATAGCAAACAAGCAGATGAAAAAGCTGGGGAAAGAGAAATCTGTCTCAGAACAGTGTCACTAGGAGGAGAGCAGGCACTGATATAAATGCCATCGTCATCTGCCCGCTGCAGTCTGATGGAATGAGGCAAAAGCCTTGCCCTACTTCATGTAAACAGGGTTTCCCTCCATCACCCAGAGCCTCCCTCTGCTCAGGCTCCAGCACTGGAGAGTGGTAAGCAAATCTGCTATTGCAGGTGCGCTGGAACACCTCTGCAGTGCCAGGGGGCAAGGCTGGCCATAGCTCAGCCGAACCTGTTGTGGGATCCCAAGCAGCTCCTTCCCTGTGCTTCACTCCACCTCGTGGAACGCATGGGGCAACCCTTAGTGGGCACTGAGACACACCTCGGGAAAGGCAGGGGGTGGGCTGCTGCCTGGGCCTCCCCGCCCTCCTGCGTGGCACTGGCTCTGACACTGCCCCGAAGTGAACAGAGATGGAGCCCCACACCTGCAGCTGCTGCTCTGGATGCGTGGGGAGGGATGGAGGGGATGAATCACAACCAGCCCTGAAGCAAAAGGAGACACCCACAATGCACAGGCAGTACAAGAGGGGACCCCCAACACTGCTTGCACTAAACTCCTTTGAGGTCTAGGGGATCCTCTTTTAAAAAAACAGCCTCAAGGAGACAAACATGCTCAGCACCTCAGTGGCCAAGCACATGGGTCAAAATCCTTTAATCACCCCTGCAACCTTGACCCTGCAACTCTGAATACTAAACCTCTTCAAGTTCTTCAAGCTACTCCCAGTTACAGCCTGGCCCCATCCACTGTCCCCCTTTTTAACAAGTGTTTCCATGTCATTCCCTCCCATGACTCTCACCTGCCTCTCCCTGCAGAGACCTCTGTGAAATCTCTGATTCACCTCCAGAATGCTAAACTTTCATGTTTCATATTTTGAGACAGCCTGGGGTTCAGAGGGTCAGGTGTCCTAGAGACAGCCCTCTAGAGGGCTGAAAAAAAAATCCAAAAAAAGCGCCAGAGCAGCAGCCTGAAGGCCCAGGTAGCTCCCGAGTGCCAGGTGGTGGCAGCAGCTTGCAGGGGACTCCAGAGGGACTCCTGAGCATCAGTTTCCATGGCTCTTCCCCAGGATTCACTTACATCATGCAAGAAATTAATAAGCCCTGATTCCTTTGACCTCAAATCCCCAGAAAAAGGGAGGTAGGGAGGATCCAGTCATTTCTAGGAATTACCATTGTTTTCAAAGGCTCTGGACAAACATGGGCAACTCCTGGCCAGGATGGTCCCAGCAAATACCCACATCACACACCCCATGCCCACAGCCCAGGTTCAGGAACCACCTGCCTACAAGAAAGAGGTGGCTCAGTCCCAGGCTGGCAGTGCTGCCAACTGCAGAGGACAGAGGAAGGCTGAGCATCGACAGGCCAGGGAATCCTGCCAGCAGTCAGCTCCTGCAGCGGCACCAAGGTCTCCATTTTACACAGGAGCTTGGAGGAGGACTGGTTCCTTCCATCAGATCCCACCTGAGCAGCAGGACAAGGACATGGTTTTGCTTGTTCCTAGGCTGAAGAGCTTGTCCCTTGGCATCTCCCACCCTCCAAGTATGCACTGATGAGTGAAATTCAGCTCACCACCACTAAGTGTGGGTGTAGGCATGTGATACCAAGATGGAACAAGGGCTCAGTCAGCTCTGGCTAGTACCTCTTGCTACTTGCCTGGGACAAGATGAGAAGACCTGAAGCCCTCCCTGGCTCCTAGATGCAGCAACCTGAGATATCAAGATGAGACACCTTCAAATAGGACAGGGCAAGTTTCCCATTTTCCAGACATCTCCTCTGGCTTCCTACTCACCCTGGCCAATGGACCCTGACATGTGGGATGGAGCCACACTGCGGGGACGCTCGGCAGTGCTGGCACCAGCAGTTGGTTCTGACGGAAATGAGGACATTGCACAGCCCGTATGGCATTACATAGGCACTAGAGGAGAGGAGGAACATTGTCCTCTCCCTCTCCTGATAGCTCTGAAGACAAGAGGATTTCACTAGGTCAGTCCAGAAATCTAAGCTCGCCACTGAAGTCTCTCCTCTTTGCATCAGATGAGACACCAGCAAGCATGGCACCATCACGAGAGGCTGCAGCTTCCCTCTCCTCCACCAGCTGCTTCATGCAAGTCTGTGATAGCTTCTGGCCACAAGAAGGATGCCCTTAGCCTAAACAGAGGAGGTCATGGACTACAGCCTTTCTGCCTGCTCCTGTGGAGTATGACACTGACACCCTCATTGGCAGCCACCACAGAGTAACTGAAGCTCGGACAATCTCATAATACCTGCGAGCCAGGGGGCACTGTAGGGGAGGGAAACTCGTCTGGGCACTGCCCCTGCTACACTTCTCTCACCCAAACTGGCTCTTGCTCTGGCACCTCTGAAAAGTCTGTGCCGTCTTGAAAGTAGGACCAGCACTGCCAGGACACCGGCAGTAAGAAACCACATCACAGCAGGGCACAAGCATGTCCTCATGCTAAAAAAGCCCCTCACAGTTTGGCTACCCTCATCAGGATCTGTTTGAAGAGCTGGGCTCAGATCATCAGGAGTTGTTGCATGCAGGCAGGAAGAGAGGAACAGACACAGAGTATACAGTATTTGTACAGCTTCCCAGTCCTTGAACTTCAGCATTCCTCTCCTGCAATTATTTATATCTAAATATAAGTCTGTATATATAGAATAACCGTGCATGGGCATGCATGTTCTGCCCAAGCCAAGGAGGCAGAGAATACCAGGATTATGCAGCACTCGCAAACTGCAGCTCCTCATCAGCAGAAGGGGAAGTGATGCACCAGCTTCTGAGTATCCCCCCAAGCTGCCCTTTGAGCTGTGGTCTCACCAGACAGGGCAGCCCACCCCCTGCAGGAGAACACTGCCCTTCCTGCACTGCCTGGGTGCCCTCCATGGGTCAGCAGCCCCATGGCATACAGCGAGCCTCACCAGTCAGTGCAGTTGCCTTCTCCCTTCTTGGGAAGCCCAAGCTGCAAGCAGGATCTGTAGAGGCAGACAAAAGGGCTGGCACACCTGCCTCCCGGTGGCGCTCCCAAGGCACGGGGCACCCTGCTCTCGACCCTTTCTGGCATCTGCTGCCTGGACTCCGGAAAAGTCATCTGCTGAGGGAGACTGCAGCACACCTGGAGGCAAGGCTGTGCTGGTACCTGGCCTGCCCCAGTCTGCACCTTGCTGGGAGCAGCCACCAGCAACAGCCCTTGGCTTTGCCATGTCCCCAAGCCCTCTACCCTGCTGCCCACCGCGTCTTGCCTCACAGTGACCCGGGCAGCTGTGCCCCATCCTGGATGCCCCCAGAAGCCAGCGCACAGCAAGGAGGGGGTCTCCACGTCTCCCAGGCATAACAAGCTCTGCCCGCGGCTGTAAGCACAAACGGTGCCCTGCGCTTCTCGTTTCTGATTTTTCCCTTCCTCCTCCATCCCGGCCACTCCAGCTCCGGCCCCCGCTCCGGACGGCGCTGGCTGCTGCGTCCCTTCCATGCCCGGAGGCTCCGCAGCGATCCCCAGGTGACGGGCGGGCGATGGGGGAGAGGCGCGCTGGGGCAGCCCATCGGCGGCGCGACCGACGGCTGGGCATGCTCGCCCCCAACCCGCATCGCATCCCCGGGGCCGGAGCGGGGCGAGAGGCGCTCCCAGCGAGCGGCTCCGCACCTGTGCGGGCAAAGCCCGGCCCGTGAACGCGCCACGCAAGGGTGGTAGGGGGCAGCCCGGGCCGGGGGGCGGCCGCTCTGCTCACCTCCTCTCTGGCCCCCTCCGCCTCCTCCTCCGGAGGCACCGGCGTGCTGCTGCCTCCCTCGCTGGCGGCGGCCGCCGAGGCCGGGGGGGACATGGCGGCGGGGGCGCCCCGCTGGCGGTGCCTGCGGGCCGGGCAGCTGCATTAGGAGGGCCGCGGCGGAGGCGGGGGGACGGGATGGGATGGGATGGGACGGGATGGGATGGGATGGGATGGGATGGGGATGGGGATGGGGATGGGGATGGGGGCACGGCGGGATCCGCGGCCGCCCAAGCGGGGCGGCGGGTGACCTTGAGGCGCCGGCCGGCAGCAGAGAGGGAGGGAGCCCGGTGCAGAAGCCCCTCCCGAGCCCCACCGGGAGCGGAGCTGCCGCCCGGCGTTGTCGGGGAAAGCTCCTGCTCTCAGCCGCGCTGATGGGTCGTCAGGCCGCCTTCGGTCCCAGCTGCACAGCTGACAGAGAGGTGAGGGGTCCCGTGGGTTTTCCTTCCCGCGGGATGAAGCGGGAGAACCGGGAGCACTTTGCATGTGCCCCGTCTGCTTTTCTAATCTGTGGGCACCGCAGCTGGTCGGGGAAATGGGGCAGTGTTGACCTGCAGTGCTGATGCTGGCACACATGGAAAACCTTAGCTTGGGCAGGAGCTTCCCTGCTGTGATCTGCACCGGGCCCAAAGGTTCTCAGCTGGCTATTGCATGGCCACCTGCAGCTTATTTCTCCACAGAGCTAACATGGTTACAGGGATGAGTGGAAAAGTTTCTTCAGACCCTCAACCTAAACTCACGGTGGGGACACACACGGAGTTTGGGAAGGGTCCGTACTTGTCAAGGTCTGGATATTGCAGGTGCAGCCCAGTTTCCTTGACAGTCAGGAAATCAGGTGTCTTTGCAGGTGCTTCCCCAGATCCAAACTGGGGAGAAGCATAAGCTGCAGAATTTGCTGGAAACTTGTTCTCTTTTTCTGAGCTCTGAGGCTCAGCCTTGGCAATGGGATGATTGACATACCCTTGTCCACTGTTGCCTGGGATGAGGAAGGAACAGTGTGTAGGCCTGATTGTCTCACTCAAGGAGATGCATCCAAGGGGAATTGCCAACCTCTGCTTCTTATGGGAATAGATGTGATGGCCGGGGGTGCTGCTGAAGGAGCTCATCTTCAAGAGAGGCTGGGGATGTGTTTCCTCTCGCCTTTCCCCTGTTTCCATGGGAACAGCAGCAAGCAGGAGCAGCCTGCTTGGAATTTCACTGCCTACCGCTCAGACACCCCCTGCCCAATCATCCCAGCAGACTCTGGCTCTTGAGGGTTTCAGACCCACACTCACGTGATGGATCCCATGCCTCCAAGGAGAGCTCACCCATGGATGTGTCATGGCAGAGCAAGGCAAAGAGGCACAAGCCCAGAGCTGCCACAATTCCTGTAGCAGCACGTTATTTCATGCACACTAATAGATGGTTGAAAATAATTTGCATTCCTGTATGCATTTCTGCTTTTTATAGGATGTGACCTCAGCTAGTCCAAAAAGTGCCTGAGGGATGATCGCCTTCCAGGAACAGCACTGGTTTTATCTCAAATATGTGAAAATCACACAAAAAGAGCAAAGCAGAAGGGTGAAGAGGTGGGAAAGGTGGTACAAGTTTATGTCTTTGTATTTAATACACCATGGTGTCTTTTTCTCCAGGGAGTTTGTCCACTTACTTTTGAATGTGTTTTGATTTTGGACCTGTAGATGCTTCATGCATTCTGTGGCAAGGAGTTTCACAGCACACCCACAAACTCAAGGAGCTTCCTTTGATGTGCCCATCCTGGGCTTTTTATCCACTAGGACTAACCCTTGGGAAGCAGGCTGCTGCCACCCTTATGGAGCTGCCCACAATGCAATTTATCCTCCACTGGTGGAGTCCGTGGCTACTGGTGAGCCAGAGGTAGAGTTTTTTGTGTCAGGCATCTTTGATACTTGTTCTGGCAGCATATTTTGGAGACAACACTGTCAAGAACATCACCAGCTGTGCTATTTTTGAGATGAGGTGGCACAAAAGAGGTTGTGTGCCCTGCTTTGTCTGAACTGAAGTTGTATGAGTTCTCAGCCAGTTTCTGAGGAAAACAGGCACATGGCAGATTTTGACCCTCGGGCAGGTACCCAAAGGCATGGCTGACAATGTGTAACAAAGGGCACAGGACTCCCAGAAATGGGAGAAATAAGAGTATATATGATGCTTAGGCCTTTCAGAAACTGAAGCAGGATGAACAGCATCCAGGATTGTGTTCTGTGTCATGATCAGAGGGAGGACCCAGAAGTTGTAATTACAACACACCACCTGATCCACTCAACCCTTCTTTTCTTGGGGGCAAGAGACAAAAATTTGTGAGATTTCCCTCCAGTTATTCCTGTAGGTTTCAGGATGCTCTACTGGAAAATGGAGAGTGGGATATTTCTGGGATGGAGGCCTTTCTGATGTGACAAAATGGTTGAAAGAAGCAGGGAGGCTTTTAAGAAGACACAGCAACTGAAGTAGAGGTGGTGCCCTTACCAATAGGTTTGTTCTCCAGAAACCCTGTATCTGCCACCCTGCAGAGACATTCATATCTGTTCAAGGCAAGCATAAAGCATGACATCATGTTAGCAGGATTCGTTCACTTTCCATAATGCATCAAACCGCAAAAGGTCTCACTCTTCTGTCTCTGGTAGTTACAGAAAATAGCCTTTTAGTTCCTGCTTAAATATGTTATTAGCTCTTACCCATGCAGCAAATTTGCATTCAATTTCTAGAAAAAATTTTGATGCAGGCTGCATTTTAAACCAGATGGCCATAGATAACCTATCCTTGTGCTGGTATTTGTAGCCTAAATATAAAAATGGATTTTACAACATCATATAGATATACATATAATTGTGTTTAGCTTTATTTTTTCCAATAGACCAAGTGTGATCAAGACTCAGTCTTTTGTTCCATAGCAATCAATGATTCCTAGCGGTGTGCTGTTTTTTGTCTCCTAAGAAGATGCATGGCAGAGAATCCCCTCGTGTTAGGATGCAGGATTTTCTATGCTCAGAAATTAATGCCTATTCAATTTAGAAATTTCAAGGATACTTTGTGCTGGCTGCCTGAGCCTTGCAGAATGTGTCACTCCAATTAAATTACTCCTCATTAATGCAACAAGGGGAATGTGGGTGCAGGAATGTGCCTCTTGCTCCAGTTAAACAACATCCCTTTGCCACTGCTGGTCATTGGTGCCAACTACCTCTGCAAGCTTTGTCCTCAAGGAAATATGTGCCATTAGTTGTGTTTTCATCTGCTGCACTCAGATGAGAGACTGAGATCTGTCTGCTGGGAGGAGATTCAGGTGTGCTTATTTTATTGTGGGAAGGAAACTCCCAGGGGTCATTAATTGGTGACTGGGGAGCTCATTTCTGTTTAGCATTGCTAGCAGGGGTACACATCATGACTGCAGTCCCCAAACACTCAGAATCTTAAACCTCACAAAGTAGGTGGGTTTGTAGCTGCCGCTCTGGGGCACATTTCACTGAATAGAATTGCTGTCATTGAAAAGTCTTTGATCCCTGCTCTGATCCTTTCTTTTCCAACAGGCTGCCTGTATACAGTTTGTTTGTTTTCCATCCAGCCTCATGAGAGTCTATTTTGTCATCATCACAGCTTTTGTGAGGCTCCAGGGAGGTTTCTGGGTCAGGTTAAATCACTTTCCTCTCTGCAGTAGCCCAGCAGGACACCCAGGGCCCTCCCTCACATCCCCCCTAGGAATGAAAAGCGGATTCAGCACTGCCCAGATGCTGTTTGACAGTCCTCAGGACATTTTGTCCAATATAACTCCAGAGCAGCAGCAACCGCCCCAAGTGTCTGGAAACTAAGCCAAATCTTCCCTTGCCAAATGCTTTGTTCTCACTTACATTTTTGGCCCATCACCCCCAGAAACTAATGGCTCAGGGAATTTAGTCTATCTCTAGTTATGGTGCCAGGAGTCACCTCCCTAAAAGCAGAAAATAGGTTTCTGTTGGAGTTTGCCTTCCCCATGCTGAAGGGTTGGAGTTGATACACCCTGACCTGCAGAAGCATCCCTGTCCCACCAAGCTCTCCCCACGGACCTGGCTGGCAGGGAAGTCGCTCTTCTAGGGAAGGGGCAAAAACCCACCGCATGCTTAGGGGTCATTGTATAGGCCAGGTCTGTCAGTCTGGCCAAGGTCCTGGGGTATGGCTGCAATCCTACTTTGTGTGTGTCCCACCACCTGGGCAACACAGACTTGGTCATCACTTTTCCGTGGTGTCAGAACTGCTCTGTCCCATGGGATGGCCACTTGCTCCTGCTCAGCACCTGAATATTTCAAACAGCTCACTCACCCCCACCTCCTCTCCCTGCCACCCTGCTCACCCCTCTCTCCCAGCTCCTGCTTGGGCTCCTCACTTGTTTTCAGCAGTGTGGCTCCACCAGGCCTGTTCCCAACTCACTCTGATGCAAGTGAGAGAGACACAAGCCCTAATTCAGTCTGGCAGCTGGGAGGTTTAACTCTCCTGAGAGCAGAGCAGAGCTTGCATGAGTGATACCCAGCCTCTCGGAGCACTGCTAGGAGACAAAGACCGGGCTGGTGGGGGTGCAAGGCTGCAGTGAGGGGCTGAGGTGAGCAGAGAGCAACTCAAGCAGAACCAACTCAAAAAATGAAAGTTAACCCATCCTCCCTTCTACCAGCCATCAGGTCCAGTGCGGCAATGCTGAAGCCCAGGAGCAGCATTGGCAGCATCTTCCTGTGCTCTCTGGCAAGGTGAGCTGAGGGATGCTTGGGTGGGTTGAGGTTTTTGTTTTGTCTTGGGTAGTCTCTGCCAGATGAACTGTACTTAGAGAGTCATGAATAAATGATAGCCCGGCAATGGAGCACTGTCTTCCACAGCTATTCCATGGGGAGGGAGGAGCATTCTTCATTAGAGTGATGTGGCCAGACAGAGGTTATCAGAGGCACCCTCTGAACTGAGTCTGTCTCATCACTAGCTATAAAGACAGCCCCAGGTGACAAGATTTCTCACCTATTTCACCATCTATTTAAGCATGGTTTTATTATCAGTTCTCCAAGACCATCTGCCACTCCCTCCCCATTCATAACCACATCTGCCATCTCCTTTGGGAGAGCTCTGAGCACACGCACACATAAATACATAGCAAGGCCTATCAGCCATGCATTTGCCCAGATGCAAGCAGAGAGCATTGCTGCCGCAGCCACCAGGCTGACAGGAATTACACAAGAGGGATATAATTTAGAATGAAGTTTTGTTAAAATATCTAGGGGTTTTGTTCATTCACATTGTAAGGTCGAGGATTTTTAGTGCACCTTTATATCAATCACTTTCTGTTTGTGGAAGTGAATGCCATGGCTGAGAGTGGAGTGAGTTAGGTGTGATCCCCATTCAAGGGATTAACTAATCCTCTTGTCCAACTTCCTACACATCACACACACAGTGAATGACAGAAGGAGGTAGAAACTTCCCTGTTCACTGGGACTCTGAGCAACAGTGGGAATCTTCTCAGGAAGGGCGTTAGCTGGGCAACTTGCCCACCACTTACTACATGTGGACAAACCTGATCTGCTCCAGGTTGTGTCACCACAATGGCACGATGGCTCCCATACATTCCAGGAGTGCACAATGGAAAAGTATGAGAGGCATCCAACACAGACTGCAAGGAGAAAAATTCTGGCTGGAAATAATCCCATATTAAAAAAGCAAATGCCCAGAACAGCATCCCTGGAGCGGTTCAAAGTGACCCTGTGACTTCAGCCAGACTCACCAGGAGAGGGCAGCCAGTGCTTTCTGGGCTGACTACCCCAGAAAATAGGTACCCATGGAGGACCTGCTTTGCACTGCTCTGTTGGAAACCTGGGCTCTGCTTCTGGGCATAGAATCTTGAAAAGTCATGTTCCTCCTTTCCTTTATTGGGGCAGAAAATGAAGCGACCCAGTTTGGTGCGCTACAGAACTGATTTGCTGTCAGATATGTGAAACCACAGTCAGAGCAGAAACTCTGTTGTCTTTCCTGCAACTTTCATCACTCTTCCTGGGCTTCTGCTTCCCTTGAATGCCCAGTGCACAGGCTGAACTCCCTGAGCTGGAGCTCCAGACAGAGGTCCAGGTTGTTGCTTGGGGTGCCCAGCAACATCTCTGGTGGAGAGAATGCAGAAGGAGCTTCCTCAAATGGGGATCTAGCACCTTCCTTATGGACTCAGCATTTCTGATTCTGGGGATGGGGGAAAAGGGCTACTGCATCCCCAGGGAATGGGGCAGCTCAGTGCTCATGGGGGCTGAAAGCTGTGCAGTGGACAGCCCGTAGGGAGGGAAGGTGGCACCAGTCACGTTGCCTGGTGTGAATTATTGTGGCAGTAACTGCTTATCACAAGTTCAGGTAACCCATGTTGCTTACAAATGACAGTAAAACAGCTGGTAATTAAAGGACCATTATATTTTCTCAGACCAGACACAGACTGGGTATAATTGGCCTTTCTCCATCTCTCTCAGCTGCATTTCACTTATTTTACCCAGTTAACAGCTCAAAAAAACAGAGACAATGCCGGTGCCAGGCCAGGCCTTCATTTAATTTAGTCAGGCAGAGAGCTGTGCCTGGGGACAGGACATTATCGGGGACGCTCATGGGGGCTGAAAGCTGTGCAGTGGACAGCCCGTAGGGAGGGAAGGTGGCACCAGTCACGTTGCCTGGTGTGAATTATTGTGGCAGTAACTGCTTATCACAAGTTCAGGTAACCCATGTTGCTTACAAATGACAGTAAAACAGCTGGTAATTAAAGGACCATTATATTTTCTCAGACCAGACACAGACTGGGTATAATTGGCCTTTCTCCATCTCTCTCAGCTGCATTTCACTTATTTTACCCAGTTAACAGCTCAAAAACCAGAGGCGATGCCGGTGCCAGGCCAGGCCTTCATTTAATTTAGTCAGGCAGAGAGCTGTGCCTGGGGACAGGACATTATCGGGGACAATACCCAGGGGTCTGGGTAGCCTAGGGATTCCTTCCCATGTCCATGCTCTGACCTGATGCTCCTCGCAGCACAGTGTGGTGGGAAAGCGCTGCTGCCTTGAACAGCGTGTGCTGGCACTGACCTCTAGTGGGAATAGATTCCTTCCTCTTTAGATTTTCCCTGCAGTTTTAACCATTTTAAGTGGCACATATTAAAAGGGACTGGAGAGACCCAAGAATCAGAGCTTTGTTTTTTAAAACCTTCAAAACTAAATCAGAACATCAAGATTTGCCTCGTATTATATTTAATTATTTTAATCCCTCTACCATTGCCTTCAATACATTATATATAGATATTTATGATATGTGTATCTCTCTGTATTTAAAGCCTCTGAAAATAATGGAAGTCCAAAACTTGCACAGCCAGGCAGAAAGCTCTTTGTTAGGAAGACAGCATGAAAGGGAGCCCAACCCTCGCAGACTGAGTAACAGAAGGCAAATAATGGGGCAAAGTGGCCAAGTTCCTCTTTCAGACTTTCCAGTAAAATTGTCTGAAAGGTTAACAGAAGCACACCCAGTCAGAAGAGGGGTGGCAGGAGATGGTGCCTGAGCTGGGTGTTAGTGGGTGCAGCTGAGGTCAGAGCAGAGAGTGGCTGGCCATGGATGCCTGGGGGGGCACTGCTGATGTCAATGGGGCGTGCTGGGTCTCCCCACTCCGCTGCAGCAGACCAGGGCAACACAGCCCTGCCACAGCACTAGCCAGCTAAAAGAGTTCCAGGCTCACCTTAAGGAAGCTGCAAAATCACAAACTCCAAATAAATCCCTGTCAGCAGCAGAGGAAGGCCACTTCCAGGGGCTACCTGCTAGCCAGAGGTGTAGACAGCTTGCAGTGGACTGGAGTGTACAGTCACTAGTGGTGGGTCTTGAACTGCCTTTTTGCTAGAACTGGTCCAGGGCTTACTGCTCCAGGTTCTGTGCTCTGGCTGAACTGTTCCTGGATGTGTGCTAGTCCTGGAATTAGGATCCACTCCTATTTCCCAACGGGAACAGCACATCACAATATAATCAAGGTGTGACTGATGCTTGATGCAAAGATAAGCTGCAACTAGTTCACAGAAAAATTAAATCTTTGTGTATCACCACACAAGTTTGAGTTGATTTGACCACTTTATCCACAGGAGAGTGTACAAGGAACCATTCCACAATGGAGCTACATCTAGTATGTTACTAGAGAAAATTGCAAAGGCATTTAGGAAGGCAATTGGTGGATAACCTAGTAGTAGTTGGGTATGGAAAGCTGAAAGAATAGAAATTCTGTGTGCAGATCAGGAACAACAGGTACAGGTGGAGCTGGGATGCAGACACCACCAGGGTGTGAGAGGGAGTGACAGGGATATATGGCCCGATCCCCATACTGCACTGGATAGAGCCGACAGACGTGGGAGAAGCTCCTTTCCCTCAGTAATTGTAATCTTGCAGTGACACAGTGCCAGAGACACAACTGGAGACACTGAAACAGATCCTGAGCATAGGAAGAAAACTTGTGACTGGAAGTCATTGACGTCAAAAGAGACTTATCTGTCTCCCTGCTGCTACCCTCACACCCCAAAACCTTTCTTCCTACAAACCCAAAGCAACAGCTGCAGTGTGGGATAGAGAAATATTTGTCACTCTGCATGTGGTTCCTGTGAGTCCATCCAGTATCCATCACCAAGCTCTTCCCAGGTAAGCTGCCTTGCAGGAGATTGTTCCCCTCCTGCTCAGATGAACTGGAAGAATGTGCATCCTTCAGAGACAGAAAGTCATATCAAGCAATAAAAGCAAAAAGTGAAACTGATTTTAAAGTGTCAGCTCTGTTCAGAGCTATCTTTGTCTTCTGAGGAAAGCCCACTACTTGGGACACTGGAAAATAACTACATGACATCTATGCAGATCCATAGGAGTTTTGGCATTGGGAAGAGAGCACTGAAATGTGCTCTGGGCAATCACTCACAGGCAGTGAGCTGGGCCTTCATTCGACCTTCTACTTTCAGCCTTGATCTCTGTCTTAGCTGCTCTTTTGTGAGCCCTGCTAGCCACTCTGGGCTTTGAAGGGATTTCTATTTGCAACACAGATGGGCGGTGAGAAGCAGCTGGACCAAGGGGCTGGTGCAGCCAGCTACAGTGACCTCCTGGCCTTCCCTGAAAGGCAGCACAGCCGGGCAGGTGTCTCGGTGGGTGGAACAGTTTAATGTCTGCACACGGGGAAAGCAAACGCCTTGTTTGCGCCTCTGCTGCCAGTGACATCCACCATGTTGTTTCCCACGGCGCCTGTGGCTTCACGCCGCACCTGCACAGGCAGCAGCATCCTCACCCACAGCTTGGACACGGTCCCGCTCCCGCCCCGGGCGGACCTGCCTGCTGTTTAAAGAACCCAAACCGACGGGCAGGGGGGACGCAGGCCCGGCACAGCGCGGCGAGCGCTGCCCGGCCTAGGGAGGCGCAGCGCTGCCGCCTCCCCGCCCTCGCCCCCGCCGTGTTTCCTCCCCTCAGAGCCCGTGCACCCCGCCGGCCGGAGCGGCGGGAGGAGCAGCCCCTCAGTGCCGGGGCGGGGCGGCGCGGGGGAATCCCGGCCGGGCGGTGACTCAGTGGGGCCGCGGCGGAGGCGGGGCCGCGGCGCCTCACACCCGCGCCCG
>NW_024358722.1:3512300-3671093 GCF_014805655.1 Passer montanus | reverse complement strand
AGACAAACCCATCTTCATTTCCCCGCCGCCGCTGGCTGCGCGGCCATGAGCCCCCCGGCAGCGGGACCCGGGCCGCGGCCGGCGGACGGCGGGCGCTGAGCCATGTCGCGGGCGGCGGGCGGCGAGTGCCGCAAGGAAGCGGCGGGCTGGGAGGGCGAGGACGGGCAGTGCGACTCGGGCATCGAGTCGCTGCGCTCGCTGCCGGGCGGCCGGGAGACCCCCGCCGCGCCCGAGGGCCCCCCTGCCGCCCCCGAGGAGACCCTCGCCGAGGCCAGCGCCGCCGAGGAGCGGCTGGATTCCAGCTACGGCTCCGGCGCCCTGCCCGAAGCTCTGCCCGGGCTGCCCGGGGCTCCGGGGGGCCGCCCCGAGGAGCCGCCGCCCCGGGCCGAGGGGCTGAGCCGGCAGCAGCTGGATGCCCTCACCTACCTTTCGGAGGACGGCGACACGTGAGTGACCCCCGGGAGCTGCGAGCCATTGCCCCCGGCCCCGGGCTGCTCCCCTCGCAGCGGCGGGGAGCCGGAGCCCGGAGATAAGGCAGGCTGTGTGTGCCGCGGTCTCCAGCCCTCTCCCGAGCAGCATCCGCTCGGCCGTGGTGTTTAGGTCTCCCCAGGCCCCTGTCCTACGAGCCTCCCGCCCTGCCTTGGTGTGCGTGGGTGCTTGGCAGCCAGGTTTGGGTGGATGACCCCCTCAGAGGTATGTGAGGTATCAGCGGGGTGAGCAGCAGGAGAGGCCCCCCAGCTGCATGGCACAGAATGGACCCACCATGGAAGCCTGCTTCTGCTTGCCATGGGGCTGCTAGCAACTAGAAGAAAGGGGAGAGCAAACCAAGCCTCCCCCACTGTCCCTTCCCCAGAGAATGCAACGTTTCCTCCATAATGGGGAGGCTTGGCTGCGTGAGATGGCACGTAAGCAAGTCCTGAAACGAGATTAATTGTGCGGGGCAAGACCTTGCGATGGCTGTGTTAGACACCGCTCAACAGAGCAACCCAGGAACTGTTTGTTCTCAGGTGGGAATCGCCTTGCTTTGCCAACTTGCCCGCAGAGCTACGGCTTTTGGCAGAGTTGTGACACACGCCCTGATGTGGGGCTGCCCTCCTGAGCTTCTGTGACAGAGACAAGTGTTTCTCTTAGTGCGGGGGGCTTCCCACATCCGTAATGCCTCTCAAGGCAGAGGCATTACACCAGAGTTATTTGGTTTGGCTTCTGGTAATTACCTTCAGCTAATCACAGCATTTTTTGCTGTTGTACATTCCCTCAATGGAAGGTTTTCATCATGAGTGTACACACAGCATGAGCGAAGTGTTCTCACAGCTGAGGGCGAAGCTTTGCCCCAAAACCAGGCTAGAGTTTAATACTGAGTAATGGTGCAAGAGGAAGAGAAACTTAGAAGCACTGACATGCTCAAGCAAATGTCTTCAGTGGCAAGAGCAGCAAGAAAGCTCTGTCCTTGCCTGGCAGAGCACATCTGGATTGAAGCTGAAGATGACCTGGGAGACAGCCTGAGTGTTTACTTCCCTGTTAGGAAGGAATCTGTGCATCTGCTGATTAGTTCATTAATGCTGACTCTGGGATCTGTTCTGAGTGTTGGCTGGAAGTCTCACGGCAAGCAAAGTTACACTAAACCCAGCCTCCCACACTCCCCAGACAGGCTTTCTAGTCGTGTCCTATCTAGAGGCTGGTTCTGTGGCTCCTCAGAGTGGAGGAGCTTTGCCAGTTTTCCCAGCTGTAATGCTAGAGCCAAGGTGCCCATGGAGAGAGCCAGGTGTCTTTTAATCAGAGGCGTGGAAGTAACACTTCCCCCCAGGTTTGTCTGTCATGGTGTGCCCAGGGCTCCTTGCTTACTGTTTTATTAGTGAGCCCCATAGATGCAGCTGCTTGGAGATGCTTTTAGTGCTTGAGGCGTCTTGTTTGGTGCTTGAAGCCCTTTGCCTGTCAGACTTGCTTGGAGAGACCTAATGCAAACATCTTATTAACTAGGAAAACATTAATCAGTGGTGCCTTGGTTACTGTAGGCAGGAGAGGCTCTCAGAGGTTGCCTTTGCTCTTCTGTTTTCTCTCACTCAAAGTGCATTTCAGAACAGGAAATCTGTAAAGAGTGAGGGAGGGAGCTGTAGATCTGCTGGTTGTACAGCTCTGGGCTCACCATGTCCACACAGGAGACAGGCTTTCCTGGGATCTACTCCCACTGCTGGGAAAAAAAACCTATTCTTGTGGTTAGAGTGGTGAGGCTGTGGATTTGTGCCTCTGCTATTCTTGTCTCTCCTCCTGACCCTGCGGCAGAGGTAGGTGGCATTTATATTTAGAAGTGCTGAACATCCACCACTCAGGTCAATGCACATGGGGACTGTGAGCACCCAGGAGCTCATTGAACTGCCACATATGCTGTTTGTATGTGAAAACAAGTCAGGGCTGATGGTAATGCTAAAGTCTGTGGTGCAATTGCTCATCCAGTGACAGAAGGTCCCCAGAGAGAAGGGATCAGATGGCCACAGGCTACATCACTTTCATCTGGCCAGACAAACCCATCTTCATTTCTTCTTTTCATCTCTGTCAGCAGCATATTTCCCTGTGTGCCACAAAACAGCTCCAGGCAGAGAATTAAAATCGTACTATCATTATATTTCAGAAGACTTGGGCAACTACACTTTCCTGTAATTGTAATTTTGAAAATACAAAAAGTTGAGGGGTTTTGCCTAAATAGTTCCTGTTTCCTCAGATGCCCTGGCTGGTACTGAGCTGAGAGGAGCTCTGGGCTTGCACAAAGGGAGCTGGCAAAAGTCTTGGCTCTACATCTGACAAACATCTTCTCTGTCCATAGCTCCCTCAGGCTCACCCACCTGTGCCATCTCAAGGTGTGCCTGTGTTTGTCAGCCTGGCACTTGTGGGGTAAAAACAGGAGGTGGAGGCAGAGGTGAAGAGCACATGCTTGGGCGGTTGGAGTGTCAGCAGGATCCTCCTTGGATACCTCCCTGCCTGCCTCCGCAGGAGAGGAGCATCAGAGCAGGCAGGATGAAGCAATGGGGCTAAAATTGTCTCTCCCTGTGCCCAAAGTTAGAAGGAGTCTCACTTTGGCAGGAAGGAAATTGGCTAACAGGAAGGACAGGGGGTATAATGGCCAGTGAAATGCGTGGGTGCTGTCTTCCAAGAATTATTTGCCCAAATGTCATCTTCTCCATGGCTCCCTAGTGCCACTGGCAGCCCCTCTGCCTCAGGGAAGTCAGAGCCACAGTAATAAGGCACATTAGTTCCCGTGAGAGTGTGGCTCAGCTGTGAGGGCAGGAGAAGTCAAGCATGAGGAGTGGGGTGGCAAGTGGAAGATGGTGGGTGTGCTTTGGGCAGTGATCTGTATCCTGCTTATCATGTGGGCAGGTAGAGAACAAACCCTGTGCACTCAAGCTCAAATGGTCTCCAAGCATCCATCTTTTCCTTGTGGCCTGCAACTCCAAATATCTGTCTCTTCCATGTAAACAAACTCCTTTTCTGCTGACTTGGGTCCTGATGGGACCACTCTGTGTGGAAGTGAAGAGAGGGGCTTTCCAGCTGTGGGCCTGGCTACCTCTGAGCAGACTGCAGGCAGATTTATTGTTGTGCCCAGCCTCCAGACCACCTCAGCCTTTGTGAGGATTCACTGAGGAAACCCGTCCTTCCCAACCTCACCTGCTAGATCCACAATTCCAGCATCCTTGGAAAAGGATGAGTGTGGGACCAGCTCCTTGGAGGTGAAATGGGGTGTGAAAGGATCACCCGTTTTTGTTCCAGCACAAGAGAAAACCTCCCCATTTCCTTGTGCAGATGTCAGCCTCTGCTAGCTCTGGAGAGGCAGAGTTGATTCATGAGTGTGTGAAGTTAAGCACAGTTTCCTCTCTCTGGGACTGTATAGGCTATCTTAAACTTGAAAACATGTTTTCCTTCCTGCCCGTGCTGGTCCTTGGGCCACACACGACTTTCTGCCATTGTACCTGATGTCGTGGTGATGGAAAGGCTGGGGGCTGTGCCTCTGCAGGAGAGTGACTGTCTTCTGCATGGGCTCTGTATGCAAAGCAGTGCAATGCTTCTGTAGGAGTGAAGGTCGAGGGACCCCAGCTCAATCACAGAAGGAAGACCTAGGCCTCGTTCAGATGGAAAATGGGACTGTGTGGTTTTGGTTGGGTGTATGTTTCAGGGAGGGAGGGGAGCAAAGGAAGCCTGACTTCCTCCTTCCACCAGAGACAAGTGGTGCCCCATCTGCTGATAAGAAACCACGTGCCAGTGACTCGTGGGCTGAAATGCCTTAACAGGGGCTTGGGGACAGTTAATCGAGTGAAATCAGGGCCCCATGGGAGCTGATGTTCTGAACTCTTCACATGATGGTAGTGAAGGGACCTCCCTTGCCTGCACGGGTTGTTACTGAACATGAGGCTCATCTTCAAGGGGACAAGAGCCACTTCTAACCATTCATTGGCGTGTGCCAATCATAACCCTCTTGAGTCGTGTGGTCTTGGGCTGGAAATCTTCCCTGAGCAGGGAAATAGAGGTTGTCCCCATTCAGGTTGTCTGCTGCAGTTTGGCTGCTTTCTCATTGCTTGCCCTGCTGTATGAGGGTGTTGCTGAATCCCTGTGCACCTGGGGGAGTGCTCAGAGTGTAACAGCAAAGATAAAAGAAAGGGAAGGAAGGATAAAGAAACAGAAGACTAGAGAGACTAAGTTTTAGAAGAAGGATTAAAGAAGTCAGATGCAGGGAGCACACCGTGTCGCTGGTGAGGCTGGGAGTCTCCCTGCTTTTACTGGGCTAGGCTGCGCCAGCTGCCCAG
The DNA here is from genome assembly GCF_014805655.1 of Passer montanus. NCBI lineage: Eukaryota > Metazoa > Chordata > Aves > Passeriformes > Passeridae > Passer > Passer montanus. Next base: position 3,666,303 of record NW_024358722.1, on the reverse strand, counting down.
CAGTGGGATGGCCATAGTTAATGGAAAGTGGAGATGCTCTTGGTTTTACCAGAGGGTCTTCAGAACCCTTGCTGGATTGCCAGGATTCAAGTCCATCCTGAGTTATTTCCTAGTATGCTGCCAATTGTGAGGCATTAGAGAAAGCGAGTCCTAGCATGGCTCTGCCAGGAGGGAGATTTTCCTGTGTCCCTGAACTCTCAGCTCTTCCTCTGTGTGTGCTCAGGAGTTTGGCAAACAGGAGAGCTTGGTGTCCCTCTAAGCAAGGCCAGACAGCTCTGCACAAGTTGCTTTGGAACGCCCCAGAAGTTTCTGGTTGCTGCAGGGGTCACACACATAAAGCCTTGGCATAAAGTGGGTAAATCCTGACAGCCTTCTGAGATCGTGCATGCAAGAGGTTTTTTCCCTGCTTGGATGACTTCAGCCTAGCCTGGAGGAAGTTTCTTCAAACTTTCCACCTGCCTAGGTTTGCCTTGGAGCTGGGGCAAACACAGGGAACTTCAGCACAGGCAAGGGGAAAGAATGGCTGGAAATTTCCGTGTCCAGGGATGCAGAAGCCTGGCTGTAACAGATGAGCCAAGGTGCAGAGGGCTTCAGGTCCTTGCACTCTGCAGGCAGGCTTGACTGCTGCTGGGAAAGGGTTGAGCTCAGCTAATTAAACACAAATTTTTTTATTGGTTTAGCTTGGATGACTTCAGCCTAGCCTGGAGGAAGTTTCTTCAAACTTTCCACCTGCCTAGGTTTGCCTTGGAGCTGGGGCAAACACAGGGAACTTCAGCACAGGCAAGGGGAAAGAATGGCTGGAAATTTCCGTGTCCAGGGATGCAGAAGCCTGGCTGTAACAGATGAGCCAAGGTGCAGAGGGCTTCAGGTCCTTGCACTCTGCAGGCAGGCTTGACTGCTGCTGGGAAAGGGTTGAGCTCAGCTAATTAAGCACAAAAATTGTTATTTTTTTATTGGCTTGGGTTTGGGTTTTTTTAGTATAATGTGAAAAAATGAGGAGTCAGACATGACTGTGTAGGAAGAGCTTGTGGGCTCTGAGCTGTGAGAGTGGTTACTGCGTGCCTGTCAGTGAGCTGCGTGGGATGCTCTGTGTGTCACAGACTTGGGAAGCCCCTCTGACTGGGGCAGATCCAGAGCTGAAGGGGGGCCCTGAGGTATCTTAGACCCACGGCTTGTACCTCATTAAAAGAAAATCCTGAGACAGTGAGGATATCTGTGGGTTGTAAATGATTGCTAGGGTGTGTTGTACAGGCTCTGGCAAAGTCCAGGCGCTTTCCTCTTTTAAGAGGCTCTTCTGACCTCAAGATATCTCTCTGTGTACAGAAACTGTAGAAGGTATTTGCCTCCCAAGGAGTCAGGTGTGAGTTCATTCTGTTTGAAACTGACTGTCCACAGTCAATGGACTTTTTGGGATGTTTTCTGCTTTTATTGACATTTTTCATCATGCTTCTTTGATGGTGACTGGCCCATGCTTGGGTGGGCTGACTTGTCTTCTGGCTTGGCCCATCTGTGCCTAGATAGTGGTATGGGGCAGGCCCCTTATTTTGCGGGGAGCAGCCCACATGCATCTGATGGTTAGTGCTTCTGCAATCCCAGAGCCACCATCTGCTCAGAAATTGAGCAAAATTCTCAAATGTGAGGCTGTGAGGTGAGGGTACCTTCTTGTCCCCAGCTCACTGAAAAACGAGGTGCCCGCAGCCCTTCTGCCTCTCCTGCCAGTCAGCCTCCAGCTTCCCTCATCCTTGAGCACTCAGACCAGACCCACTGCAGAGCACCCTAGGAAAGGTGAGACTGTCTCCTCTGCTCACCTCTCGGTTCCCACCCCTCACTGGCCCCAGGAAGCAGCTGCTGCCCAGACTGGAGATGAGGAATGCTGAGCCCAACGTGGCTGAAAGGACTTTGCATCCCTCTAGCTGCAACCTTCCTCCAGTCCTATCCCAAACCCCCCTCCACTCAAATTCAAGCTGTGCCCTTCCCAGGGAAGGGGCGATGAAACCTGCAGGGCAGGAACACAGAACATGGGATAAGGCAGCTGAGATCCACTGCTCCCTTGGAGCTGCCAGAGGGCAGCTGGAACAGCTTTGTGGAGCAGGGCAGCATTGCATTGGTATGTGGGGAGGAAGGAAGGGAGCCAGGCTGGGCTGGTTCAGGGCTGCAGGGCAGGATGAGCTGTGCTTGCTGAGCCCGCTGGCAGAGGTTCATGCTGGTGGCTGAGGAAGCGGTTAGCAGTGCAGGTTTCAGGGCTGGAGCAGGGGAGCAGGGTAAGCGTGGAATTCCCCTGCTGTTTTCCTCCTCCCTTGCTCTCTTTTGTATTGCTGCTGGGCCATTTCCTCCCCTGAACAAGTTTCTCTTGTGTGAATTGTTTGCATGATCTACTGCTCCACTCAGCCAAAACAAGGAGCTGGGAATGAGCTGTTCCTGCTGCAGGCAGGGACCTTATCTAGAGAGGGAAAAAACTTGTCAAAGCAAATTCAGTTGAATGCTGGATCCCCTGATTAAGGTGCTTCTGGGGTGATATGGTGAAGGGAGAGGCTGCTTTGTGGACAAGGTGTCTTGCTGTACACATGGAGAGGATCTGCATGGTCAGCTCCTTTTCTAGAGAGATAGAAAAGGATAGCTAGAGAACTGGTGAGACTTCATCCATTCTCTTTGTGTGTCAGAGCTGGGTGTCACCCCTTACCCTGTTCTGCTTCCAGTCCTCATGCGTGGAAACTTTTCCTACTGAAGACTTAAGGTCACTCAAAAGTTGGAGATGGACAGCACTGTGGAAATGGGTGCTTTCCTGTGCCTAAGCTAGGACCACTTTGGGCATGGCATGTTCATTCCCTGGGATATCCCCAGGGACAGCCCCAACCTCTCTGCTCCAGGGTTGTTACCTCTCTGATGATGGATAGATCACTTTGTGCCAGGGATGTCCTATGCCTTTGTGATTCACAGTGTTGAGTCCCCTTGTGCCAGGACGGAGCTGGTGAGCAAGTGGAAAAGCTGAGAACGAGCCCAGCAGTCTGTACTCCTGCTGTGTTTCCCTTGCTCACAGCTCCTCCATCCCGTGCCCTTTTCAAAACCCCCTACTGCCCTTTCTGACAGTTCCTGCTGGACACCCCCCCTGTGGCTGCAGCCAGGAGCATTGCGAGCAAGAGCGTGGGGAGGGAGGGGGCAGGCAAGTGGAGGAAAGCAGATGGGAGACGTGCAGCCCGGGATGGGCAAGGATCTGAGTTTGGCAGGGTGGAGAGCTTGTTCTGGCGAGGGCACACTGCTGTGGCTGGGCAAGGAGAGGTTCTGGCAGCGAGCGGGCATCTCGCCATCGCCATGCCCTGGCTCTGGCACACAGCAGCCCATCAGCAGCTGGACCACGCGGCTGCTGTGACACAGAGAGAGGTGTGCTTGTAGGAAAAAAGTGGAGATTGGCACAATGCCTGCACCTCAGGTCTCCTGGGTGTAAGAGGTGTCCTGAGTTAGGAGACAATCCCAGTTCCTGGCTGGCAGCACTGCCGGTGGCACAGAGTGCCTCAGGCACATGGGCTCATGGTGGGCTCCTCCCAGCCCGCTGGCCCTGTGATGATTCCCCCAAGCAGCTCGGGTTCTTGCAGCCATTTCAGGAAGTTGAGGGCTGATAATGAGGAAAGGCGGGAACGAATGCAGAAATGAAAGCCCAGGAGGAGGCTGCATCCGGGTGGAGAAGGAAGGGGGAGGGGGAAAGCAATCCTTCAAAGCGGGCACATCCCAGCTGAGAGGGGAAAGCCGGAGCTCTGGCCGGGGGAATGGTCACTCCCGTTGCCTCTGCAGCATGGATGCCCACACTGGCTCAGGGACAGCCCAGCCCTGAGCGGCTCCACTGCTTTGTTGAGCTGCAGAGGCAGCCAAGCCAGGAAAAGCGAGGTGCTGGCAGTGGCACAGGGCTGCTCGGGGGTTTCCCTCTCCCCCGGGTGACTGCCCCACTCGTCCCCACATGGCAGGGCAGTGTGCTGTGGGTAGTGGCAGAGGGACCCGGGGGATTCCTGGGGCACGAGGGCTGTCTGCCGTGGGACACAGCCGTGAGACTGCTCTCCCCTGGGAGCCCAGCGTGCCTCTGGAAAGCGAAAGCACCAGCGGTTTAAAGTTCAAGCTGAATTGCCGTGGAAAGTCCCTTATTTGAGCAGTCTTAACTCTGCTGTACCTGAAAAAGGCAGATCCTGCAGCCTCTTCCCGCACGTGGTGCCTGGGAACAGGTTTGGAGAAACAGGGGCTGTCCCTGCAGGAGTGCAAAGGACACCTCAGCTGAGGTGCTACCACGGGACTGATGCAAAACCCAGCAGGGACCCTCCCTGCTCAGATCAGACCTACGCCAGGGTTGGCACAAGCCTGATGAGGGGAGGGCTGTCCTTACAGCTGCTTGCCGTGTTCCTGGGCTGGGCCCCTTGGCTGTGCCTCTGCCTCATGGGCATGGAGGGTGGCCAGACCCTGCCCATGGGCTGCATGGCCCCTGCTTGCAGCCCCTCCCCTGCCCTGGGAGTGCTGGCAGTCAGGGGGCAAAAAAGTGTGGGTGGCCTCCCCCTCCGGTGGGGAATTCCCTGCTGCAACATACCCTGGGGCTTCCCCGGGGAGGAAGCCTCTCCTGCTGGGCACAGCCTGTCCCGGCAGCAGGGTGGAGAGGAACTGGCCTTCAGAAACTGTAGAATGTATTTTGCCTTCAAAATCAGGTTTCCAGCTGAAGATGCCTGGGGTCCCAGATGGTGGCTTGATCTTGAAGCAGGACTTGGGAGGAGGTCAATAAAAGGCATTCTTGGGGACTGGCCTCTGAGCTTCTCAGCACATTTACGTCCCAGTGCACCTGGCAGAAAGAGCCCCAGCCCCACTTCTTGTCTGCAGTGCTTTAGGGCCCCGTGCTCTTCTCCTGCCTGTGCAGGGAAGCACTCTACACCCCACATTGCAGGTGGCATCCCAAAGCTGGATGGGGGCATCCCATCTGGACTGTGGGCTGTCTTGCCAGGGCTGGCACAGCTCTCACCCTCCATCTCTTGGCCCTGTCAGTCTCCATCAAAGCAGCATGGGTGGCAGAGCCCAGCCTTCAGTTTGGAGCTGGTTCTTTCCAGAGACAGAGGCCGCCCAGGGCCTCTAGTGCAGTGGTGAGGGTCAGGAGGCTGAGCTCATGCCTGCCCTGCTGTGCAGCATGGGAGATGCTGCCTGCTGACCACCATGGCCAGGTTTGGCCTGTGGGGTCTGCCTGTGGTGGGAGGATGGGCCCTTCAGTGCAGGGGGCCTGGGAGACAGGAGGTTGGCGGCGGGACTGGAAATTCCCTCTCAGCACTGCCTCTGTTGTGCTCTCACTTCTCTTCTGACTGTGCAGGGGGTGTCTGGAAATTAGACCTGTCCTTGGGCTGGGGGACTCGGGTGCCTGGTCACCCCGTGGCTGTGGGGACCACAGTCCTGAGGACCACAGCTCCCTGCTTGCCACCCAGCCATGACAGCTGCACCTCTGGTGTCCCTCTGTGCTGGCGGGCTGCGTGCCACCCTGCCACGACAGTGCTGAAAGGGAAGGATGTGGGGAGAGAAGAGGAAATCCGTGTGGGACCGGCAGATCACCTGGCATAGGAACTGTGCCATGCAGGTGATCTTGGGCCAGCCCTGGGCTCCTGCCCAGCTTTGACTGTTTGCCTTTGTGGAGGGGAAAGCAGAAGTACAGTGTGCAGCTGGCAGTAGGGAACTGGAATTCCCCGGGTAGCTGCCAGAACCCAGACCTCTCTCCACAGCCACCAAACCCAGCTCCTGGACTCTGGGAAAGACATCCCAGGCTCTTTGGACCTACACCAAAGGCTTGGAGGCCTGGTTTTGGGCAGTGCTAGGTTGAAACCCTACACATGCTGTGGGGTCTGAGGGAGGACCCTGTGTTGCTTAGCAGGGACAGGAGGGTCTGTTCCCTGTGGGGATCAGAGTGGATGACTGCCCTGTGGAGCCTCAGACCGTGTTCCTGCCTCGGCCTTCTGCTGAGCTTCCCCAGGGAGAGGGCAAGATGGAGGACCGCCAAGCTGGAGGGAGGGAGACTGGAGGAAGCAGGGAGATTAATCCTTCACGCAGCAGGGAAGGATCTCTGCTCCTGAGAATGGCACTCGGGACTTAATTTTCTTTTTTTTTTCTCTCTTGTCACCATTAACCCCCCGTAGGTTGGTTCATCTGGCCATTATCCACTGTGTCCCAGCTGTAGCACTCTGCTGCATCGCTCAGCTACCCAGGGAGGTGCTGGAGATCCAAAATGATCTTTTCCAGGTATGCTGTTGTGATAGGCAGAAGGTGGGAGGAAGAGAAATGCCAGAGACTGTTCTCTCGATAGCTGCTCAATCCAACTGCCCCTTCCCAGGACCCCAGACCTGCTTCCCCCAGAGCATGGTGAAGGTCCTGTGTGTGCAGCCTCTTTGCAGGGAGTGGAGGAAGGGAGGTGGAGATACCCTGAGAGAACTGTGACAGCTCCCAGCACTGTGGGGTGAAGAGTTTCTCTGCAAGGCCCCAGGACATTGCAGACAGCCATGGAAGAGGCATGGCTTGAATGTGGCAGGGTAGATTAACTTGGGAGAATGAGATGTCTCCATGGGTGATCCGTGAGCTGAGGTGAGGGAACAGCAAGCCGTGTCACCACACCAGCATCAGCCACATGTAATGTCATCACAGGGTCACTGTGTCCTGCGTGGCTGTCAGCTCTTGCTGCCAGGCTGGCTCCTGGAGACTGGTGGGCTCAGCATACCTGGTGTCCTGCAGGGCATCCTCCCCTGTGGCAACAGCTCTCTGGCCACAGAGAGAAACACAACTTTCCCAGGCATCATTCTGGGAAAGGATGTGGGAAGATCAGAGAAAAGAATGGGAAACAATTCTTATCTTAACTTACTAACCCTGGTATTGTGAACATGTAGAACGTGTTACAGAGATTTCTTTACCAAAGAGTAGTTTCTTAATTAACCAATAGTGATAGTATTTTAATGAGAGGACCAATTAGGTCCAGCTGTATCATAACTGTGTGTAAAAGTATGGGTTTCTTAATAAAAAAATATATTCAACCTTCTATAAATCATAAAGTCTATATCACTTATTAGCCAGCCGGGGACCCCTTGGGTGACATCTCTCCCCTCTCCCAATTTCTCTCCAGACCCCGCTCCACCTCGCTGTGTACCTGGAGCAGCCCAGCGTGATCCAGGCACTGATCCACAAGGGAGTGAACCCCGGGCTGCAGGACCGTAATGGCAACACCCCTCTGCACTTGGCCTGCGAGCAGCAGCACCTGCAGTGTGCCCAGCAGCTGCTGGAGGGCCCAGCCACGCCCGATGGCTCAGCTCAGCCCCGTGGGCACCAGCAGGACCTGCAGCTCCAGAACTGGCAAGGTGAGACCTGGGGCAGCGCAGGGGCAGAGCTGGTGGCCAGATGAGGGCAGAGACCCTGAGATGTGTATGCACGTGTCCAGGAGCACAGCAGAATGGGAATGCTGCTGGGATTGGTGTGCCTCAGGGTGGTCTGTGCTCACTGTGGCTCTCTTCTGCCTCTCCATCACAGGCTTGGCCTGTCTGCACATCAGTACCTTGAAAGGGAACATCCAAATGATGTCTCTGCTGCTGGAGAGCGGCGCCAACATTGATGTTCGGGTAAGACTGGGCATGGTGTGATGTTTTGTAAAGGCTGGGATGGTGGGTCTCTCCTTTGGGCACTCCCTTCAGCCCTGGGGCAGACTCTAGTGAGGCTTGGGAGCACTGAATTTTGAGGGAGCAGAGAGTAAAGGTCCTTGAGAGGTTGTTGGGTGCTATGACAGCAATCAGGGTGGGGACTGCCCTCTGCACCCAGTCAAAGGGGTGTGGGTGGGTGCTGCAGGGCCCAGCTGAGGGGACCCCCCACCCACACCCTTGTGATCTGTGGGTTGCAGGAGGGCACGAGCGGGAAGACCCCGCTGCACCTGGCTGTGGAGTGCCACAACCGTAGGGCTGTCCAGTTCCTGCTGCACAAGGGGGCCTTCGTGGATGCCCAGATGTACAACGGGTGCACTCCGCTGCACCTGGCCGTGGGCCGCAAGGATGCCGCCATCGCCGCCATCCTCTCACACTCTGGGGCTGACACCCTGCTGAGGAACATGGAGAACGAGACAGCTCAGGACCTGGCCGATGGCAACGATGATGTGAGTCTGTGGGGGAAGCCTGTGGCTCTGCGCAAGTGTGTCAGGGGGTGCGGGAGTTGGATGATTAGAGGGACCCTCCTAGGAGGAGTTTCTAGCTGTTCCTATTCTTCCCTGTGTGTTGTAAGCATTGGCTCTGTGATGTGTGGGATAACTGCCTTTTGCCTCGAGCCCTAGGAAAAGCCTAGATAGGGCACTTCCCTGGGGACATGGGAGGCTGGAGGACTGGGTGGGAGGAACATTTGGGCCCCTACCCCAGCTTGGTGAAGACACAAATCTGAATGTCCATACCCTTGGTCTTTGCAGCTCCTTGCCTTGCTGCCCTTCGATGACCTGAAGATCTCAGGGAAGCCTGTTGTGTGCTCTGAATGAGCAGATGGACTCCTTTGGCCCGTTGGGCTGCCTCCTTCCTCTGTGCTGCTGCCTGCTGCCCACTAGGATGTTCTCTGCCTGCAGTTCAGTGGGAGCAGAGACACTCTGGGGGACTTGCCCCACTGCCCCTCCCCTCTTTGGAAGAGTTTTGTTTGCCTCAGGCTGCCTTCCCAGATGGAAGAAGGTGGCATTATGAGCACTACACAGGGGATGCTTTTCTTTTAGAATCTGTGCACTGCAGCAGGACTGAATTTCCCCTCCCTGCCATGGGTATGACTTGTGGGGATCTCCAGCATGCACAGGGAAGGAGCAGGAGAGGACTCATTTTCACACTGTAGGTCGGACAGAGCATCGTCTGGCACCCCATCAGAATCAGTGTGGGGTGAGGAGAGTCAACCCTCACTCTAATAAATGTTGTTGCTGTGGGCACCAGAGGCCTCATGTGATCTAACCCACCCCACAGCAGGAGACTGCACATCACTGCGGGGGCTTGGGGACCTGAGGGCTTCGGGGCTTTCCCCAGCCTGCTCCCTCAGGTCCTGCACACCGCAGAGGGTGAGTGGGAGCACAGGGCCTTCCCCACCTGCAGAGCCTTTCTGGTGCTCAGGGCATCCCAGCAAGGTGCTCTGTTCCCATGCTGTCTTGCTGAACACCTGACAGGAGAAAGAGCTGAGATAGGAGATGCTGAAGACTGGGTTGTGGATCCCTGCTTCTGCCATTGTGCCTGACACCTTGCTGCTTTGCTGTGCTGTTGTTTCCTCTTTCACAGAGGACAGGAAGATCCTGCCCCCTCTCTTGCCTTGGAAGGGGGTTAAAAAGCTTAGGGTGTGGGTCTTCCCTGGGTTTTAGATCCTCCCAGGCTGAAAGTGGAAGAGGTGGCAGCATTATCTTCCCATCCCTTTGGTTATTCAGCTCACCACCCTTCCCTGCCACTTACTTTTCCAGCCAGAGGAGCACATGCAGTGCATTAGGAAATCAGCCAAAGGTGCTGTGGGAATGGAGGCAAAGATGACTTACCCCATCTCAGCCAGGAAGATTCCTCACTTGTTGCTTGGGAGCAGCTGCTATTGTTTGGGACAAATACTGGATGGTGCAATCGACCAGGATGCTCTGGAGTGAGCTCTTGTCTTCTTCCTCCCTTGTAAGGGAATGCTGCCAGGAAAGCAACATAAGGACCCCCCAGGCCTCTGGACCCTGCCTGGTCTCCTCAGCCGGGAGACTCCTGGGCTGGATTGCTCTGTTTCTTTGGAATCTTTGCCTCTCACCTTCTGGCAGGGCCTCAACCGTGATGCAAACCCATGGGGCTCTTTCAAGGACATTTTTCACAAGGGACATGAGGCACTTCCAGGCTGCCCAAAGAAGCAAAGACAGATGTTGCAGGGCAGTGTGGGATGGTGTGGCCTGGGCTGTAGCTGGGAGCAAAGGGCAAAGGCAGAAAAAAGTGATCTGCACTTTTTTTGTTTTGTTATTTTAAAATAAAACTGTTTGTTTTAAAAAGGTGTCTTGTAAAACATCACTGCGTGGCCACATGCTGGCTCCAGGCGGCCCTGCAGCCGTGCCTGGGGCTGGGATAGGGGATTTGGGACTGGGGCTGCGGTAGGTGCCATACTGACCTGCAGCACCTGCCCCAGGGACCAGCTGTGGCTGTGCCCAGTGCAGGGCTGGCAGCTCAGAGGGGCTAACGTGAGACAGGGATGGGGCTGGGGGTCAGCTTTGAAGGCTTTTAGCTTGAATCAAGAATAGTGTGGCCACCAGGACTAGGGAAATCATTGTCCCTCTGCATTTGTGAGGCCTCCCATCCTGTCCTGTGTCCTCTGGGTCCCTCACTTCAAGAGGATGCTGGTGCATGTCTAGAGAAGGGCAACAGAGCTGGTGAAGGAAGGGTTTGGGGCAAAAGCCCTACGATGAGCTGTTCAGGGAGCTAGGAGTGTTTAGCCTGGAGAAAAGGAGGCTCAGGGGAGACCATGTCACTCTCTGCACCCCGGTGAAAGGTGGGTGTAGCCAGGTGGGGATCGGCCTTTCTTCCCAGGCAGACAGTGCCAGGACAAGAGGACATAACCTCAAGTTGTGCCAGGGGAAATTTAGGTTGGATGGTAGGAGGAATTTCTCTACAGAAAGGGCGATGAGACATTGGAATAGACAGGCCAAGGAAGGTGTTGGAGTCACCTTCGCTGGAGGTGTTTAAGGAAAGACTTAAGGTTGTGGCACTCAGTGCCATGGTCTAGTTGAGATGGTGGTGTTCGGTCGTAGCTCGGGCTCGACGGTCTCAGGTCTCTTCCAAGCCGATGGATTCTGTGCTCAGGCGGTCGCGGCCCGCCGCGCTCCCTCCGGAGCGGCAGGGGCGCTGTGGGGCGCGCAGCGCGCCCGCCGGGCGCCGCCGCTGCGAACGTGGCCGCCGGGCAGGGAGGCGGCGCCGGGAGCACGCTCGCCCCGCACCCGGCCGCACACTGCTGCCCCGCGGGGCACCGGAGCCTCGGGCGGAGAAGCCCGGAGCGGCAAGCGTGGGGCTCTCCCCTGCCGGGAGCCCCGCCCGTGCCCGGGGCGGAGGGTGCCCCACGGCCGGCGGGCAGCCCGTGCCTCTGCCGGTGGCCCCTGGGCAGAGGCGGCCGCCCGCCCTGCGGGGACAGGGGCAGGCAGCCCCTGCGACCCGGCTGCGTGCGGGGACAGGGACAGGGACAGGGAGCAGACACGAGATCCCGAGATGTTAGTATGGGCTTGTCAGCTCCAAGCTTGCGTTTGACCTCAGCCCTTCCAGGCGCTGGAGGCGCGCCTAAGAGTATCAGGGATCTTTTTCAGAGCCGGGACCCCAACTGTCCATCCCAGGCAGGGGGCTGGGTGCCAGCCCGGCTCTGAAGAAGCTCTCCGCCTTTGAGAGCTGCCCTCGCAGTGCCCAGGGGAGCAGCGGCCGGCTCTCTTGTCTCGGCTCCTGGGCTGCTCCGCAGAATAAGGCTCCTTTCATGCCTCAGCATGTTGCCTGCTCAGCCCCCCCGCTTTCTACCTGTAACACTGGCGTCCCTGTTCCTTCCCAGCCTCGGCAGAGAGGGCAGGGGCTGCTGCACTGAGTCAGCTCTCGGGGCCTGGGAATTGCTAGCGCAGGCATAGAGAGCCATTGTGCCTCCATAGCCTCCTCTTCACGGTCGCTGTGGGAGAGCGGAGCTGATTCTCCTCCCATGGCAGCGCTGCAGGAGCTGGCAGGGTAACAGCAGGCGCAATCGTGCTGAACGGAGCTTGCAGTCCCTCTCAAGTTGCAAATGTGGCAACAGACCCTGTCATTTATATCTGACTTCTGCAAAAGTGAACGGCGTTTCTGCACCCCACCGTCAGCCACAGTTAATACAGACAAACCCAGGAGCACATGAGCAGCTTCAGCCCCAGCTGTGAGCACTGAGCCCTGATTTTGCATCACACAGCATCTGTACAGCCTGTGATGATGCCCCTGCAGCAGGAGAGATTGAGGGGAGGTGTCAGACTGTCTTTTCCAGGGGAGAGGGGAGACAGAGGAGTAGGAAGCAGGCAAAGAAATCCACCCCCAGCCATGTGCACCTCTCCCTGGTCTGGAAATTTCTGTCTTTTAAGTCACAGAAGGGAGTTTTCTGGGTGAAACACAGACTCAGCTTTGGTCAGGTTATTGAACTCCAAGGGCCTGGCCACAGTAGCTGAGGATGAGAAAAGTCCCTGAGGTCTTTTCCAAGGGGCCAAGAGGCTGATGGGAGTGCTTGCTCATGAAATGGTAGGGGACTTTCTTGCCTTTAAAGTCCTTAGAGTTTGTGAATTTCTAAGTAAAGTCCCTAAGTTTGTAAATTTCTGAGTTTTGTGTGGGGACTACTAGAGGTCACAGTTATACAACATTGGGGCCAGGTACAAGGCTAAATAGGGCCTAAATTTCTCTGACTCACTTGTTTCAGGTAGAGGAGGAATTTACATCTCTGTCCCTTTCAGTCACAGGAGCTTTTCTGGTGTGTGTTTATGTAGCCAGCCCACAGCACTGTCACCTGGTCCCCAAGGCAACTGGGAGGCTTTTTCAACTGAGGGAACTGGAGCAGGGATGTAGCAGGGACCAGGGAAATGTTCTACCCTGATGCAGGAATCTGCAGTTTGCTTTGTGAGGGGAGGATGCAGGTGGCCTTGGGTGTAGGAAGTTTTTGCCTGCGTGCTCATTCTGTTGAGTACCTGGTGCCTCTGAATATTGAAGGTTTGCCTTTGTGAGAGAGAGGACAGTGAAGGGAAGAACTCCTTCAAGGACTATTAAAACTGTTTTAAAGCTGGCTAGATCACTTCCTACAGCTACAGCTGAAGAATATCAGCTATACCTCATTGCACAGTCCTGGTAAAATCCCAACCAGGCAGCTGGTAGGAAAGTTCCTTTCCAGCCTTTCTTTCTGGCTGTGTTTTGCCAAGCGGGTGAACCCTGATAATTTCCTCTGAGCTGTGAGGAATGCCTTGGCACACTTCCAGGGCTGCATGGGGAGGTGGGGGAGGCTAACAGCCCCAAACCCTGCCTCTCATCCACTCACCTGGCGTAGCTGGAGAGGAAAGCTCTGAACTGTTTGCTTCCAGAGGAAGGTTGCTCATAGCCACAGGCTTGAAACATGAGCTTCTAGGTAGGAGTAAATTCTTTTGTTCAGTGACCTTTTCCATTTCCACCCCAAAACTGCTAAAGTTTAACTTATAAAGGTGAGGTCTGAGGTGCTCCTTACATTTGCAGTAAGAGTGTAGTCAAAAGCAGATGGTTACAGCAGTGTTCCCTCTAATCCTAGGAATCCAGGGTTCTAAGTCCACATATTCCAGAGCAACCACCTTTAGCAGAAGCAAACACAGATGCCTGGCCTGTGCTTTTCATCTCTAGAGGACTCTTTCTACTCTTGAGCTGCCAGCATCACTGTTGTTGCTGCAGTGGGGTCTGGGAGGCCGTATTACAGGTGATGAGGATCAGGCTGGATGTGGGTATTACAGGCATGTGGAGTGGAGCTGCCGTGCACCAGCAGCCCACCCCCACCTGCCTCTTTCTCTCTCTGCAGATTTTGCATTCCCCTCCTGCTGGCTTCCCTCCCTGCGATGGCTGCAGGTGAAGAGATTGCCCCTGCCCTGCAGGACTCCTGGGGGGACTTCTGGCTCTTCCGCTTCTTTGTTAATGCTGCTGGCTATGCCAGTATTGTGGTACCAGGCTTCCTCCTCATCCAGTACTTCAAGAGAAGGAACTACTTGGAGACAGGTGAGAGCAGGAGCTTCCCTTCCCCCTTCCTCAACCTGCATTGTCAGGCTTGAGCCTCTCACAGAGCTGTGTCCCAGTGCTGTCCAGCTGCTATCCTGAAACAAATTTCCCTGAGGCCCCCATGCTAGCAGATCTGGAGGCTAGTGAGGAGGGAGGCTTCACCTCTCAAGCTGGTGCAGCATGTGGTGCCCAGGATGTGGTTAATTGTGTCTCCATCTTCTCTTCCCCTGTGCAGGCCGAGGCATTTGCTTCCCTGTCATCAAATCATGCGTGTTTGGCTCTGAGGTGAAGTCTGTACATCAGGACGATGGCTCCCTGCCACCCCGAGCAGAGCCCACAGAGTCCTCCACAGCCCGACAGGTCTTCAAGCTGCTCTTCTGTGCTGTTGGCCTACAGGTAGGGGTCCTGTGCATGTGTGGCTGTCCCATTCTGGAATGAGGAAGTGGCCAGTGGGTTAGTGACTGTCAGTTCCTTGAGGACCAAGCATGCAGTGCTGTCCTTGATCAAGGCAGGGTTGGAGGCTGGGACAGGACAGTCCACCTCCAAGAGCTGTGGAGGTCCATTTAGTGTTTGTCTTTTGGGTTGGAGCATCCTGCTGTCTGATCACAGTCCTCAAGAGCCTCTGAAAATTCTGTGATTCAGCAGGTTGTTAAGGCTGCTTTTGTTCTGGCTCTGATGTCAGATCAGCACATAGTTTGAGCTCCTCTTTTATCCCAGGCTCTCCCATGGGTCACTGTCTGGTGCTGCTGCATTCTGCCTTGATGGATTGAATTTGAGTACTGGAGAGAAAATACTTAATTCAGCTACAGATAAACAGGAATTCAAAATCTTAGATTCCCCAAGTCTCAGCTACAGCCTGAGCATCATTAGGAAGGGCAACTTTTTTGGTCTGTAAGGACAAAAAGTAGCAATGTGGACACTGAGATAGAAAAACCCAGGTGTCCTGCAGCCAGGAAACTACTCACTCCCTGGCCTACTCCCCAGCCCATTCAGACATGCTGTGGGCCACCAAATTCTTCCATCTCTCTGTGTCTTACTTTCTTGGGAGATGTGTGATAAGAGGAAGTCTGTTATTTCTGTGAGGGGCTTGGTGTTGCTGCACCAAAAGTAGTGGACATGACAACCAAGACAGTGATCATCCCTCATGGACAATTTTGTCTGCTGGTTTTGAAACTAGAATCGATTTGGATGTAAAAACCAGGCCTAGGGAGCTGGAAGTGAAAACCAATGCAGAGGCCACTGGGAAAACTGCCAGGAGTTGCCGCAGGGAGCTGGCACTGTATCAGTAATGCTCCCTGATTCAGTCAGTCTGGTTCCACAGGCTTAAAGTAGCTCAAAGCATAACTGCTCACTGTCACCAGGATGTTTGCATTGTGGGCTTTTCTCCCCTGTCCACTGAGCAGGTGTGGTTTGGAACAGGATGTTCCTGGTTATAACCACATGGGACAGCAGGTTCCCTCAGATGGGTGGAGTGGGGTGGTCCCATCTCCCAGTGTCTCAGGGAAGCATTGCCATGCAGAGGATGAGCAGCTCTGGGGAAAGCAAGGGTCTCCTGGGGTCTGTTCTTCCTGTTACTGCTGGCAACTGCTGCTGTGGGTCCTGACTCCCCCTGTGCTCCTGCTGCTTTGCAGGTTTCCTACCTCACATGGGGTGTCCTCCAGGAGCGTGTGATGACGAGAACGTATGGTGCCACTGAAACAGACCCTGGAGAAAAGTTCAAGGACTCCCAGTTCCTCGTGTTCATGAACCGCATCCTGGCCTTCACAGTGGCTGGTCTGTACTGTGCCCTGACCAAGCAGCCGCGCCATGGGGCTCCCATGTACAAATACTCCTTTGCCTCCCTCTCCAACATCCTCAGCAGCTGGTGTCAGTATGAGGCACTCAAATACATCAGCTTCCCCACCCAAGTGCTGGCCAAGGCCTCCAAAGTGATCCCAGTGATGATGATGGGCAAACTGGTGTCGCGCAAGAGTTACGAGTACTGGGAGTACCTGACTGCTGCCCTCATCTCCGTGGGGGTCAGCATGTTCCTGCTCTCCAGCGCTCCTAACAGGACGGTGTCCACTGTCACCACTTTCTCTGGCATAGTGCTCCTGGCTGGCTACATAATCTTTGACAGCTTCACCTCCAACTGGCAGGACGCTCTCTTCACCTACAAGATGTCTCCGGTGCAGATGATGTTTGGTGTCAACGTCTTCTCCTGCCTTTTCACTGTGGGCTCGCTGGTGGAGCAGGGTGCCTTGCTGGAGTCGCTGCGCTTCATGGCCCGCCACTCGGAGTTCACCGCCCACGCCGTGCTGCTCTCCGTGTGCTCCGCCTGCGGCCAGCTCTTCATCTTCTACACCATCAACCAGTTCGGGGCAGCCGTCTTCACCATCATCATGACACTCCGCCAGGCCTTTGCCATCCTCCTCTCCTGCCTCATCTACGGGCACACTGTCACTGTGGTGGGTGGGCTGGGCATAGCCGTTGTCTTCATGGCCCTCTTTCTCCGTGTCTACGCCCGCAGCCGCATGAAGAAGCGCAGTAAGAAGCTCCCGCCGGGCGAGACCCCTGTACAAAAGGTCTAAGGAAGCTGAGGCCATGGCATTTAAGCCATGCCTGCTGTCCTACCCCCACTCAAGGGTATTTGCTGGATTTCTCACAGCCCACTGAGAAGAGTGGGGTATGGATAGGCAGGACCAGTGACTCAGTTTTCCACCTGCTTTTCCTGGGAAAGGGGCTGGAACAAGCCCAGGAAACGCTCTGGGCTGACGCAGCTCCAAACCTTTCCATTTGCCTTAAGAGGTCAAAGACTTACAGCCAAGGCACAAGCCTGGGGACACACCAGCATGGGGCTGCTGGTATTCCTGCCTCACCTCTGTCTCGTGGCTTCTCCCCAAAGTCACTGATGAACAAGGGAGCTCTTCCCCGACAGTGTCTTGCCTCTGGCTAATGTTCCTCCATTTCTGTTAGTACTACAGAGCTTGGCAGGAGGAAAGGGCAAGCAAAACACTAGGTTTCTTTTTGAAACACCTCTGAGTGAGGCAGGTCCCAGGCTGAGCCCATCGAAGGGTGGGGAGTGCTCTTCCTCCATTCCAGGAGGGGCTCTGGGTAGTACAGGCACAGCCAAGGGAAGGACTCCCAGCCTGTCCTACCCCAGGCCTGGGATCTGCTCTGGGAGGGCACTGCAGTGAAAGCCAGTACCTCCCACTTTGGTTTTATCGATTCTTAACCCCTGCTCCAGGACACTTTTCTTTGGCCCCCTCAGCCCAGGCTGATTTTTATGCAGTACCTGAGCTGGACAGTTCCCAAGGCTTGCTGAGTCCTTCGAGGCTGTATTTTGGTTACATCTGCTGCTGTTACAGGCCAAAGGCTGCACTGCCCAGAAGTCCCAGCACTGCCTCGGGGGTCCCTCAGTGCCATGGTTTCTGGGCTTTGCAGTTCCCATTCAGACAAGCACAACAAGCCCTCTTTTTCCTGCCACCTGGAGGCACTGGCCCTGCTTTTCCCAGGGCTGGCCGGAGCCTGTGCCTGGAGGGTTGGGACATGGGGCAGAGCCCGCTTGCGGTGCCTTGTTCCAGCTCCACAGACAGCAGGGGATGGAGCAGTGAAAGCTGTTCTTCCCCAGAAGCCTGGGTTTTATTGGTCAATCTTTTCTCGTCAACACAACCTGACTGACAAACCAGCAGGTTTTGGTACTTTTGCAAGGCAACTTTTTTCTCTTTTTATTTTATTAAATTAAAAATATGCTGCATATAGTGCCATGGGTGTAAATGTGGGGTTTTTTTTCCATGTACCTGCAAGGAGGGAAGAGATTTCCAACTCTTCCTGTGTCCCTAGTCTCTCTGGGACAGCAGAGTTGTCTTTACAAATACAGGTGCCTCTCTCTGTCTTTGCCAAGGCTGGTATCAACCAGGGTTGCACTCAAAGCTGCAAGGCCTGACAGGAGATCCTTGCACAACTGGGGAGCACAGCCAGGTTTGGAATGTTGCTTATGCTGGTGGGCAGATGAAGGAGCCATTAGCCTGAGCCTAGTTTGGCTCCTAAGTTCTCTGCATGGTGCAACTTCAGGAATTCCCAGTGGGTGTAGCTACCAAGAGGTGATAGAGAAGGCTGCTGAGCACCTGCCAGCCAGGGCCACCTGTGCTGTAGCACTTTGTGGGGTGTACTGCAGCAGCCAGAGCCAGGAGAGGCTTGATGTGGGGATGGTCCATCCTCCTGGTACGTGTGGCAGGCCTGGTGAAAAGCTGTAGGCAAGGGTGAACATGGGGTCAGAGACAGGACTGGGGCCTAACACAGCTAGGAAAAGGGGACACTCAGGTGAGGGTTACAAGAGAAACACAGGAGGAGACTAGGGATAGTGGTGACGTAGCTGAGCCTGGAGGGATACCAGAGCTGGTGCTGAGGACAGCCCAGGCTTCAGAGCATTTCACTCTCCAGAAGTTTTACCAGTGCTCCTTTTCTAGCTCTGAGCTTTTGGAGGTGCCTGTGCAACCTCACAGCTTTTCATCCTGTCCTACAAATTCACCCAAATGTCTGTACTCACCATCTGCTGACAGACTGAAAATGGAATGTGATTTCCTTTGATTAAAAACAACACAACAAAAATCCACATTGCCAAGTTAGGAATGGTATACAATGGGATAACCTTTCAAATTTAAATGTAGATTTGAACAAAACAGTAGTGGAAAAAGAAAACCCAGGGGATTAACTTAAAAAGTTAATTTTTATTGATTCATTATTTGGCAGCACTTGCCTATTGAGAGAGAAGTCCTGCTTTTAAACAATTTGCTAGCTCAGCTCCACTGCCCTAGCAGGCTGCACCCACACAGCAGCCACACTGGCAGCACAGTCAGTGTCTTGGTGTGCAGCAAGGATTCCAGCAGGCTCTGCCTCCCTGTTGAAGATGGATACTGGCTAAAGCCCATTCTGTTGTGTGCCTGTGGCAGCTGGCATGTGGGCAGCAAGAGAACTTAATGCTGGTGTCACTTTTCTCTGACAAACACCAAGGGCCATTGTGGCCAGGGGTGACAAACCTCAGAGTGTGAGCTCAGTGCAAGGGGCAGCTCAGAGGTGCTGTCCCAGGCTTCCCATCTAGGACACAGATGGAAAGAAGCCACATACTGCCCAATGGCTGCAGGAGGCCAGAAAGGGCAGGCTGGAGGTGGCAGGAAAGGAGCTGAGTCTTTGGCCCAACAGCTGAAGAGAGGCAGCTTGACTACAGTGCCAAGCTGTCACTCCACAGCCTGCTCCACACTGCAATGAACGGGCAGATGGCTCCTGCCACTGTCCTGCCCCAAAGGTGCCCAGATCAAACCAGCCAGCAGCAGCCCAGGCTCAGGCCCTGGCACAGCTCACCCAGCTGACCCACTCAGATTGGAAATTTGCTCCCAGGCTGGGGGGCATGCAGCTCTCCAGGTGGAGAACAGCTCTTTGGAGATCACCCCACCTGCACAGCAGGTCATGTGTTCTTTCCACCCACTTCATCTTTCCAGGGCATGGGAGAGATAAAGATCTCCTGAAGCAGGGCTCGACAAGCATTCAGAGCACAGGGGAGACATTTTCCTCAGCAGAGTAGGTATGAAACACAAGGGACCCCACCACGTAAATCATCAATTCTTTAATTCCAGTAGAACAAAATTCCAGAAAAATAATCAAACAAAACCCAACCAAAATACATTATGCTATCCTGGGGCTTCAGGGAGGCAGCAGTTTGGAGCAAGGGCTCTCCCACCCCAGTGGAATAAGGACAGTGTTTGATGCCTACTGGTAACATGGGACACTCCATGAAGGGGAGAGAGGGGAAGCCTGATGCCTCCTCACACCTCCACTCCCCATCAGCTGTTTCTACACAAGCAGAAAGACACAGAACAGACAGGCTCAGGCTACCTGAATCACTACTAACAAACAGGGAATCATGCCCTCCTGCGCCCTGCCAGAAACAAGCCCAACCAAACAGAGCCACAAGAACAGACACCACCAAGAAGTCAGTAGCAGCTGGTGGGAGCAGACCATCTAGATAGAGCAGAGGTCTGGCAGGTGAAGGAAGAGCCTTCCTCCTTTAGTCTACCTCTTCCATGCGGGATGTATCTTCATCTCCCTCCAGAGGGGGGATTTCCTCAGGGGCAGCTGCACTGGGCTCCTCTGCAGCCACCTCATCTTCATCTATGCCTGGGAGAGGGGAGGAAAGGAAGAGGTAAGTCTCCAAATGACATCTAATCCCACAGCCTGCCCCAGAGTAAACCTGGCTCTTGCCCCCAGCCTGAGGAATGGGGCTATTAGCATCCAATAGCTCACAGAATCATAGAATATTCTGATTTGGAAGGGACCCACAAGGATCACTGAAGTCCAGCTGCTGGCTCTACACAGGACAACCCCAACAATCACACTATGTGCCTCAAGACTGTTATCCAAACACTTTTGAATGCTGGCAGGCTTGGTGCTGTGACCACTTCCCTGGGGAGTCTGTTCCTTGGCCAACCACTCTCTGGGTAAGAAACCTTTAACTAATATCCAACCTAAACCTTTCCTGACAGCTTCATGATGTTCCCTCAGGTCCTGTTACTGGTCACCACAGAGAAGACAGCAATGCAGGCCCCTCTGCTTCCCCTGGTGAGGAGGCTGTACACTGCAGTGAGGTCACCTCAGTCTCCCTTCCTCCGGGCTAAAAATAGTAATTGCAAGTCAACATTGTTACACATTATTGTCAACTCTAGCACTAACCCTGAATCAGTAGCATCTTCCCAGTAACATCTACACCAGTATGGATACTACCTATGCTCTTAGAGTGCACTCCTCAACCAATTAAGATTAACTACAAAAGACTTATTACCCAGCACCACAAAACCTGGAGTTTAGGCCAGGAGAATGTGGTTTAAGCCATTTCTCTAGAGAAAAATGCAACAAATCCAGTCAAGTCACAACTAAAGCAGTTGCAAGACTCTAGAGCTCGTCATTTTCCAACCCTGCAGGTTTCTGTTTCAGTGTACTCTGAACAGAAAATTGTATTACCATACAGTCCCCCCTTGACTATCAGAATACCCTACTCCTACTGAGACTAGGCAGCACGGAGTTACTAACTTAGTTGTGCCAAGCCACAGCACCTTCTGATTTATATTTTTAGCTAAATGGTGAATTTGGAGGAAAAGGCTGTGTGCAAGCACAAGCTGTTTCTCCAGATGGGTCACATGACCCATGACAGACTTTTCACATTTACTCTGAAGGAATAAAAACCCTCAGCTTGTCATCTGAACATCGTGGTAGCTCCTGGTGTTGGGGAGGACAGGGCAGTCCACCCAGAGCCCTCAGCCCTCCTGAAGTACCTTGTTCCAGGCTTACACTTTCTCCTGGCCACCTTTTCAGAGCCACTTCAGCACATCACAGCAGCATGGCTCCCTTCTGGCTTCCCCTGCCCCAAGACACTAGCCTGACCAGGTAATGTGCTTTCAGGCCTGCTGCAGCATGGGAAGTTCATGGATACTCACCAAGCCCAAGTTTGATCATCCTGTAGATGCGGTTGGAGTGGGTCTGGGGATCTTCCAGGGAGAAACCAGAGGACAGCAGAGCAGTCTCAAAGAGCAGCACCACCAGATCTTTAACAGCTTTGTCATTCTTGTCAGCATCAGCCTTCTGGCGAAGGGTTTCTACAATTGGGTGGTCAGGGTTGATCTCCAGGTGCTTCTTGGCCATCATATAGCCCATGGTAGAGTTGTCCCGCAGTGCCTGAGCCTTCATGATGCGCTCCATGTTGGCTGTCCAGCCGTAGGTGCTGGTGACGATGCAGCAGGGAGACGAGACCAGCCGGTTTGAGACGGTGACCTGCCAACACAGCCAAGGGTTAGCTGAGCAAGGCCCCCCACAGCCCTGGACTGGGCCCAGCCACAGCACACTACAGCCCAAGCCTGCCCCTGGTTCACTTGGGGACACCCCAAAGCAAGCAGAGATGCTCCAAGCAGCTCCAGGACTGCTACAGACTAATTTGGACAGCTCAGCCAGCACTTAGAGCACCCACTGCATGTTTCCCACACTTACCCTCTCCCATCAATGCACGTATTTGGGTCAGTGCCCCTCGCCTGCAGCCTGGCTGCTTAGAGCAAGATGGTGCATGCTGGGACCTCCAGTCTCCTCTAGCGGCTCCTCTGCAGGAGATGAGAGGCATGCATTGAGCGGGGGCCCTCACCTGCAGCACGGAGGACCCAGCCCTCCTCCCTCCAGCACAGGCCTAAGCTCCCTGCCCATCTCACCTTCTCCACCTTCTTGTCCAGGATTTCCTTCATAAGTTTGCAGAGGTTCTCAAACTTGGCCTTGCTCTCCTCCATCTTTTTTTTCTCTTCCTCATCCTCAGGCAGCTCCAGCCCCTCTTTGGTGACTGATACCAGGGTCTTGCCATCAAACTCCTTGAGCTGCTGCACGCAGTACTCATCGATGGGCTCTGTCATGTACACCACCTCAAAGCCACGCTTCCGCACGCGCTCCACAAAGGCCGAGTTAGCGACCTGCTCCTTACTCTCCCCTGCGTTTGTGGAGGGTAGAAATGAAACATCACCAAGAGGTAAGAGCTGGTTACAGCAGGACAAACACCACCAGGCACTTGGGACCCATAAAATAAAACTGGCAGCAGCCAGGGTTCTAGGGCTGCTGCCCTTTCCCCAGCCCCCAGGAATGAGCTGCGATTCATCAGGGATGACCTGCTGTTTTAAAGTGTTTTAAATTAGGGTCCGTATGGATGTTACCTGCCTCTGCCTTGCTAGGCTCAGAGGAGCTCTGGCTCACCTGTGATGTAGTAGATGCTCTTCTGGTTCTCCTTCATACGGGACACGTACTCCGAGAGCGAAGTCACCTCATCGCCCGACTGCGACGTGTGGTACCGCAGCAGCTCCGAAAGGCGCTTTCGGTTGGTGGAGTCCTCGTGGATGCCCAACTGGGGGTGGAAGAGATGCATGAAGTCTCCAGGATAGGACCTGGATGCACTTGGCTGGCACTGAGGCCCACAAAGGCACTCCGAGGCATTCGCAAGACCCACTCCCTTTATCCTAACATCCATGCAGAGGAGACACAGCAGAGGAACAAGACTGCTCCTCAGGCAGATGGGTCACGGGCCCTTCCCTCCTCCAGCTGTAGGGTGCCCAACTCACCTTCAGATTCTTGGAAAAAGCTTCGTAAAATTTCTTGTAGTTCTCTTTGTCTTCTGCCAGCTCAGAAAAGAGCTCCAAGCATTTCTTCACAATGTTTTTGCGGATCACTTTGAGGATCTTGCTCTGCTGGAGCATCTCACGAGAAATGTTCAGAGGAAGGTCCTCTGAGTCCACAACACCCCGGATGAAGTCTGCATAGGGGGAAGGAAAAGAGGTGTCAGGTTAAGGATTCTGAGCTCCAACACAGAAGGAAAAGAACTAAAACACTGACTGCTATGCACCCACACCAGCCAGCGCCTCATCCAGTCGCTCTGTACTGGAAGTGGTACCACGGGCTGTGGGGATTCCAGCCCTGCACTGGGAGGCTGAGGCAGGGGGCTCTTACTCAGGTATTCAGGGATGAGCTCGTCACAGCTGTCCATGATGAAGACCCGCCTCACATACAGCTTAATGTTGTTCTTCTTCTTCTTGTTCTCAAAGAGGTCAAAAGGGGCACGGCGTGGGATGAAAAGCAGGGCCCTGAACTCCAGCTGCCCTTCCACAGAGAAGTGCTGTGGAACCAGGAAAAAAAAAACAGCTGCTGGGGTGTTTTCACTTCTCCCTTCCCCAGTTCCCACAGCAGGAAAGCTGAACTGCCACTCCTCAGCATGGGATGGCAAGGGGGCACAGCATCCAAGCAACCTGCATTTCCTCCTGCTCAGGCCCACTATCCCCTATGTGCCAAGGTTCTCTGGCATACAGCAGAGGACAGAGGAATCAGTGCTTCTGTGAGACCCCACATCCTCCTGTCTTGCTTATGGACTGGCACTGCCAATCCTTCCACCTGCATGGGAGTCACAGGGCAGGCTGCTCCATCACCAAGCGGCCTGAGAGTGCCCAGTCCCACAGAGGCACAACCATGTGCTGACTCTGGATAAGGGCTGGAAAAGGGCCCTTTGCCTCTCCCTGGAAGGCAGGGTAGCCCAGACCCACCTTGACAGCCAAGTGGTCCTCCCAGTCATTGGTGAGGCTCTTGTAGAACTCGCCATACTCCTCCTGGGTGATGTCATCAGGATTGCGGGTCCAAATTGGTTTGGTCTTGTTCAGCTCCTCCTGGTCAATATATTTCTCCTTGATTTTCTTGGTCTTTTTCTTCTTGCCTTTGTCTCCCTCCTCCTCCTCATCAGAGCCCACATCCTCGATTTTGGGTTTCTCTTCATCTTTGGACACTGACTCTTCCTCCTTCTCATCTTTCTCCTCCTCTGCTTCATCATCACTGATCTCTTTCTCACGTTCTTTCTCCAGCTGCGGAGAAAGAAACAA
The DNA here is from genome assembly GCF_014805655.1 of Passer montanus. Lineage (NCBI taxonomy): Eukaryota > Metazoa > Chordata > Aves > Passeriformes > Passeridae > Passer > Passer montanus. The sequence goes on along the minus strand of NW_024358722.1, from coordinate 3,642,176 downwards.
TAGTCAGGTTTAGCCTGAAGTTACCAGGAATCCTTTAGCTCTAGATGAGAAAAATGGTATCCTCCAAGGCCAAACAAATGCATCATCTGCAATGAAAGCTCTTGGAACCAGTCCTCAAAAGCCCTTCATCATGCAACCAAAAGCTGTGCCTGAGAAAAGTGGCAGGAACCCTCCTTTTCCCATGGCTGATTTCAGATGATCTTCAGCGGCAAGATCAAAGGCCTTTAGTGTGGCTATCCCACCTCCTTCACCTCCAGTAAGCCCCCAGCCTCAAACCACCTTTGGCCACAGAAGCTGAGAGCACCACTGCTCAGTACCCAGTAACTACACAAGGGACCAGAAGGGATCATACTCTGGGCCTATTCTGTGCTCCTGTTCAAACACCACCACCCCTGCCTCCAGCCTTCCACCTGGTCCCCACAGTCCTTTCCTTACGTACATAGAGCGTGATGGGGTAGCCAATGAACTGGGAGTGCTTCTTCACCACCTCTTTCACACGACGCTCCTCCAAGTACTCAGTCTGGTCCTCCTTCAAGTACAGGATCACTTTGGTGCCACGTCCAATGGGCTCACCTGCAGCGTGGGGAGAGAAACATCAACGTTCCAGGGCAGAGAGCGAGCGTGACCAGCTCCTCCAGCCTAACCATTATGTGACAGGCAGCATTAACCAGCGTGACTGACAGTGCAGCACGGCCCTAGGGAGCACCAGCAGAAGGTGCTGCTGGCAGGAAAGCCTGCTTGGATTTTTGTACGATACGCACCGTGGTCAGTTCGCACAGTGAACGAGCCCCCAGCTGATGACTCCCAAGCATACTGCTCGTCATCGTTGTGCTTGGTAATGACCACCACCTTCTCAGCCACCAGATAGGCGGAATAGAAACCCACACCGAACTGCCCGATCATGGAGATGTCTGCGCCAGCCTGCGAAAGCAGAGAGCAGCTGCTAAGCAAAGTGTGGAGGTACAAAACGTCTGTGACTGATTCACAACAGCAAAGAACTGGGTCAGGCACATGGAGAAAAGCATGCAAGTGCCAACAGGCAGCCAGCTCTATGCTCAGCTCCTCCCTGGTGTTGGAAAGATGTGGGAAGCACACTTGAGTAGGCCAACATTTCCCACGGCAAACAAGGCAGCAGGGCCTTTTTATTGTTTATTATTTGCAAATTCAACACCAGCCTGTGACCCAGGCCCCAGGGAACCCATGCAGCCAAAGGCAACCCACCTGCAGGGCTTCCATGAAGGCTTTGGTCCCAGATTTGGCAATGGTGCCCAGGTTGTTGATGAGGTCTGCTTTTGTCATCCCAATGCCAGTGTCCACCAGGGTCAGCGTGCGGTCCCGGGGGTTGGGGATGATGTCAATTTTCAGGTCTTTCCCACTGTCCAGCTTGGAAGGATCAGTCAGGCTCTCATAGCGGATCTTATCCAGGGCCTAGGGGAAAAAGGGATGCTGGACACGGCCTCCCTGCTCGCCAGCCTCCTCCGTCCCTCCCCTGCACAATCCTTCCGGAGAGCCGGGAATCGGCCTCCCCCCGGGCACCCCTGGAAGGACACAGGCCCGACCCCGACCCCCGGCAGAGGAAGGAGCCCACTCCCGCCCGGGCTCACGTCGGAGGCGTTGGAGATGAGCTCCCGCAGGAAGATCTCCTTATTGGAATAGAAGGTGTTGATAATGAGCGACATGAGCTGGGCGATCTCCGCCTGGAAGGCGAAGGTCTCCGCATCTTCCTCCTCGTGCTGCACTTTCTCGGGCATCTATAAGACAAACACATGCCTATTTTCAGTGCGTTTTCAGGGCACGAGAAGCACAGCGAGGGCGGCGGAGGCGCCAGGCCCAGCCCCAGCCCCGTCCGGCCCCTACCGTCTCGGGCGTGAGGGACCGGCGAGAGAGCGACAGCCCCTCACCGGCCGCCTTTTATAGGCTCGGAACGAGGGGACCCTCACGGCACATTGTATCCCTCCGCCTTAAAGGGGTCTTGGTCAGCGAGCCGCAGATCGATGCTGTGTGGGAGGCACCGGCGTTGCTGTTTAGCGCCGCCATGGCGGGGGCGGGCGTGCAATGAATGCTCGGCTTCATGCTGCCGCTTTGCAGTCGCCAGCCGCGGCTCCCCGCCGCCCTTCGCCGCGACGCTCGGAGGGCCGCGGGACCGGGACCTCCTGGCGCCACGGCGAGGGGCGGCGGGGAGCCCCGGCGAGGAACTCTTTTCCGCGCCCCGTCGCGGAGGAATACAGCTGCGGTGGTAAACCGCTTCCAGAGTATTCCACAGAGCTCGCGGCGGCGCCTCTCGGGCTCCGTGGCTGGGGCAGGGAACCGGGAGCCGCACTGCCCCGGCGTCATCCTGCAGCTCCCCCCGCGGCCGGGAGCCGCGTCCTTCTGCCGGCCTGAGGCTGCGTGGAGCCGCAGCTGAAAGGGCGGGGACAGAAGGTGTCGGGGCCGGAGTGTATGGCAGGCCCGTGTCGCCGCTGCAAAACGGTGTTTGGAGAGGTTGTCTTTTCAGTGTTCGAGGAAATAATAATAGAAATCAATCTTAAGCCTTACCATTCCGGTATGTGCAGTACTCTGTCCGCTTCTGAGCTTCCCAGTACGAGAGAGACGTGGAGCCCCTGGAGCCAGTCCAGAGGAGCGTAAAAAAGATGATTAAGGGACAGGAGCATCTCTCTTAAGAGGAAAGGATGAGGGAGCTGGGCCTGTTCCGCCTCAGCATGATGGAGAGGGGAGCTCATCAATGTCCATAGGTATCGCAAGGGAGGGTGTGAAGGACAGAGGTGCACTCTGCTCGGTGCTGCCAAGCTAATGGGACAAGAGGCAGAAACCACAAACTGATGCACAGGAAATAATACCTAAAAATGAGGAAGAACTTTACTGTGTGGGTGACCCAGCACTGGAACAGATTGCCTGCAGAGATTGTGGAGACTCCATCACTGGAGATGCTCAAGAACTGTCTGGACACAGTCCTGTTCCCTGTGCTCTAGGATGACCCTGCTTAAGGAGATGGTGGACCAGGGGATCCACTGTGGTGCCTTCCAACCTGACCCGCTCTGTGATTCTGTGTTGAAGCTGTGGGTACAAAAGCCCTGACCAGCAAAGGAAGCTGGAGTGGGATGGGGGATCCGAGCTCCCACATGGGTTTTGGTGCCTGGCGGTGCAAAGAAGAGATGGCTGTGAATGATGTGGGACAGGGGAAGGGGATTCCCGCTGGGAGGCTGGTGTAGTTCACCCCAGGAGCAGGAGGTGGCACTCTGGCTGTTCCCAGGCACAAGGACAGCTCCCAGATGCAGTACTGCAGGTCACTGCACCTCAAAATGTGAAGGTGCATTTGCTCTTTATCAGAGGTGCCCTTGTTACACCTCGAGGGCAGCATCCCTGGGGTGCTGGTGGATGAGAGGCTGGCCATGAGTTCACCATGTGCACTCCCAGCTCAGAAAGACAGTGGTGTCCTGGGCTGCATCCAGCTCTGGGGTCCCCTGCACAGGAGGGGCTTGCACCTGCTGGAGATAATCCATAGGAGGAACAGCAACATGATCAGAGGGATGGAGCACCTCTCCTACAAGGGATCTCTGAGAGAACTTGGATCGTTCAGCCTGGAGAAGGGTTTGGTGTGACCAAATTGTGGCCTTCCAGTACCTGATGGGCCCCTACAATAAAGATGGACAGGGACAAAGAGTATGTAGTTACAGGACAAAGGGGAGTGGTTTCAAACAGAGGGAAGGTTTAGATGTTGGGCAAGAAATGTATTACTCTGAGGGTGGTGAGGCACTGGAACAGATTGTCCAGACAAGCTGTGGATGCCCCACCCCTCAAAGTCTTCATGGCCAGGCTGGATGGAGCTGCAATAACCTGGTGTGTGGAAATTACACAGCCCATGGCAGGGAGTTTGGAACTGGATGATCTTCAAATCCCCTTGCAACCTGAACCACTCTGCTTTTATGGTTCTACAATCCCCTTCCCACACTGGCTGTGTCCTCACTGGCCTGTGTGCAGGGCATGCATGCACCATTCCTGATGCTGCCTGCAGGGAACTAGAGGAATGGCAAGAAGAAATCCCTCTTGGCTCCTAGAGCCACAAGAAGTCCAAGTCTCCACACTGTTGGCTCATAAAGTGCATCAGGCTGGCCACCCTGAAGCTCCTGGTAAGGAAATGCCAGTGCCTTCTCACTTCAGCCCTTGGTCCTCCACAGCCCCTCTCCCCTGTGGCGACAGAGACAAAAACACATACCCAAAGGAGCGTTTTGTTCTTTTTATAGAAAATGGCAACTGTATAGACACATTTACGTGACAAGGGACATGAAAGCCAAGGGAGAGGTGAGGCCTTCCCTTGTAGCACACATGGGCAGGGAAGGCAGCTTTGTTGGGAAGGGAGTTGCTGCTTTTCCTCTTGTAACCCACAGTAGAGCCTCCTGTCACACAACCAGGAGGCTGAAAAAAAAACCAATGTCAGAATCACAAAAAAAAAAAAAAAAAAAAAAGGAAGAGAGGCAAGGAGAGGGGGAGAAGGTGGGGTGTGGAGACCTCCTCCTCCCTCAGCCTGGCCATGGTGTTGGCTCTTTCTGTGGCTGGGACACAGATGTCTACACTTCAGGGATACCACTGGTCAGGGGGATGTGCGTATAGCAGAGAGCGGGGATGGCAAGGCTGGCTGGGGCTCTCCTCACCATTCACAAGTCTATCAGCAGGAGCAGGGGTGTGGGATAATTCCAGGCCCCCTAGGAGGAGAGGAGAGGAGAGAATCTCCTAGGTGCTTTGGAGACACGGGCAAGAGGAGTAACACTAGTTACCAGCCTTTCACTCTCTCAGAGAGAAAGAGGCTGAAAATGGCTTTTGGCCTTGAGCCAGGGAAGTTACGCAGCACGGGAGGCAGCTGGACTTCTTGGAGATCCCGGGGGTCTTACAACACACACAGCATGGGGAAGGAGAAGGCACGTGGGCCTGAGGGCATCACGCAGCCGAGCGTGGCAGGAACCAGGCCAGCCCTGCAGGAGTGGAACCGTCCCTGGGTGTAATGTCTGCTGTGGCAGTGTGATTTGGCAGGGACAGGTGTCAGCTGTTATTTCCCCACAGTGCTGAGGTGTCCAGGGCCTCAGGGGAGGATGCGGAGCCATCTCTTGGTGTCCCTGCACCCTCTGTGTGCCTCTGCTAGATGAGAATTCGGACCAGAAAGGAGAGAGCAGCTCCTAGGGCCAGACCCAGTGACAGGAAAAACGCCATGACAGCTCCAGCTGTCTCTGCTTCGTGCACAAGCACTTTCCTAGGGGAGAAACAGGTGTCAGATTCATCCTCAGGATGTGTCCAGTGCCCTCTGTTCAGTGGAGCTGGGAGGCTTGTCTGCAGCAGAGGAATGGCAAGAAGAAATTCCTCTTGGCTCCTAGAGCCACAAGAACTCCAAGTCTCCACACTGTTGGTTCATAAAGTGCATCAGGCAGGCCACCCTGAAGCTCCTGGCACCAGGGACATTTCTCTCTGACCCCTGTGGGGCTCCTTGTGCTCCCTGTGCTGGGGAAGGCTGCTCACCCTGCTGTGGGTGCCATGCCATGCTCTACTCCCCTCCAGATCCCCGCTGCATCCAGCCCCTTCCCCTGTGTGGCAGGTGAGGAAAATGGAGAGCCCAGATAGCTTCCTCATCCCTAGGACATGGAGGCACAAGCCTGGGAGATGGGACACTGTGGGTAGTGACAATTCCCTTCTGTGCCCGTGGCCTCTTTTCCAGATGCCAGAGCTGGGCAGAGCTAGACTCCACAAATCATTCCAGGGCTGGCATCTGGGGGCATAACCAACCCTTCCCTTGTCCCCAGCTCACACTCACTTTGGCCCGAAGCACATGCAAAGGCTTGCCAGGTAGCCATTGGAGATGGAGAAGAAGATCATGAAGACAATGTACCAGGCGTCATGAGAGAACACAACAGGCAGGTAAGAACGGGGTTTCACGTTGCACAGCATGAAAAGAGGGACAAAGATGACACGGAGGACCACCATCACTGGCAGGAGGCAGCTGTTCATCCCGGGCTGGGAGAAAAACACAGATTGCTGAGCAGCTGAGAACTGGACTTCCCCATCCCATGGCATGCTGCCAGGGGCTCTACAGAGGCTGTCCCTACTGCACCAGGGCTGTGGAGGAGCCACAGAGATGGCAAAGCTGCTGAGAGACCTTCTTGGCTGCAACAAATCTCAGCATCACCACCTGCAGTCATAAGTAGGTTCTAGGTCTGAAAGCCCTGTTGCAGGTGACTAGAAGCAGCACTAGAGTCAAAATACTGAGCCACGCTTGTGCACAACTGTTAAGCCCCTGCTGGCAATAGACAGGCAGGCAAGAGAGCTTTGTGCATGCTCAGGGCATGAGGCAGCGTGCAGAACAAGGGTGGCTGAGGTAAAGCCCCTCTGGCACCTCAGCGCCTGCAGACTGGGCTTTAGCCAGCTCTCCGGAGTGCTACGCCATCCCCCAGCAAGCAGGGCAAGATCCAGCAATCTGAGAAAGGGATTATGCTGGGGCTGTTTTGGAATGTGCTGGGAAAGGCGTGGACCGAGTTACAGTCTGCTTAGATCCTACCAGAGTTCCTGAGCAACTAAGGCTGGGACAAAGAAGGAGGTACCATACCCCTGTGTTGTCCCTGCAGCTGGGACTAAGGCAGCCCCTGGACTGAGACAGACCTCGTCCCCTCAGTGAGGTGTGCCAGGTTCACAGATGACAGGGTTCACTGGTCTGAGATGAGGAGAGACCCACAGCTGCCTTGGGAGCTGCTGGGCTGGCGTGGCCACAGGAAACTCCATGAACACAGGAAGAAACTGAGGTTAGGCCAGCTGCCGTCTCTATGGGGCAAACTGAAGACAGCAGCTGCCTCTCCTGCTTGAGGAGACAAAGAGTGAGCGGGGCCCCAACCAGGGAAATGTGGCCCAAACCACACACAGTCAGACTTTCCACACAGCCTTGTTTTGGAAACATCTCCTGCTGGGTCATCCCACCATGGAGGCTGTGGCCTGGACACCAGGCAAGGCGGCTCGTGGCCAAGACCGAAGGCAACAAGCAGTGATGGCCAGCAGAGAAGCAGCTCCAGGCCGTGGGGAAGGCAGGCCCAGGCAGACCCCATGTGGGACGTGGTCCTGAGAAGCTTCTCTAAACAAACAGCCTGAACAATACAGGGGGAAACAGCGCTTGGGGGGTGGGTGAAAGGGCAGGAAGAGACCCAGACAGGAAAGCCCCTTTCCTTGTCCATCCTGAGGAGATGAGAGCAAGGGGATGTAGCAGGGGACAGTTGTGTGACACACATGGCATGGCCCTGCCCTGCTCTCAGGAGAAGGGTCTTTGAAGCAGCTGTGTCCTGTGCCAAGGCCAGAGGTTTTATTTTGGGCTGCCCTGTCTTTCACCCTCTTTCCCTGTCGCCATCCTGTCTCGTCTTTTGCATAGCTGGAGTGAAGGTTTGTTTACAGAGAGGCTGAAATGGAGGAGGCAGCTTCATCCAAGCCATGTTGAAAGAGAGGTGGGAGGACAGAACAACACTGTGGTTCTCGGCTCTGACCCATAAATCTGCACTTAGAATTTAAAGCAGGACTTATCTGTCTAAGTGCACCTCCTTCCTGCTCCAAGCCATGGGTGGCAGCCCCAGTGAGAGCTGTGGCTGAAGGACCTAGGGATAAACACTGCCTGGCATTTGCTCCCTGCCCCATACTCACCCATGTGAAGAGGGCAGTGAGACTGCGTCCTGTCCAGTCAAAGACGTTAAAGAGCAGGAAGCAGGAGACAGGAATGAAGTAGAGACCTGAAGAAAGGGATGGTCAGTGAGAATCCAAGTATGCCCCAATCCCTCATACCCACTGCACAGAGACTGACTGTCTTTCAGGTCAAGGTCCTCCCAGTTTCCACCAAGGCCTGGAATGGTCTCCCAGCCAGGCTGGTGTCCACATCCAAACCATCATGCACAGTGGTTCCCTCTTCCCTTCCAGCATTCTGTATTGGGTTTGTGTGGCAATGTTTTGGTAACAGGGTGGACTACAGGGGCAGCTTCTGAGAGAAGCTGCTAGAAGCACCCCTCAGTCTGACAGAGCCAATGTCAAATGGCTCCAAGACAGACCCACCACTGGTGAAGGTCATCAGTGACAGTGGTAGGGCCTATGGGATGACATATTAAAAAGGGAAAAAAATTCTCAACATGTGCAATTGCACCCAGAGAGAGAAGTGAGAATATGTGACAGAACCAGCTCTGCAGACACCAAGACCAGTGGAAAAGGAAGGGGAGAAAGCGCTCCAGATGTCAGAGCAAAAATTCCCCTACAGCCTGTGGTGAAGACCATGGTGAGGCAGACTGCCATCCTGCAGCCCAAGGAGGTCCACAGTGAGTCAATATCCACCTGCTGCCTGTGAAGACCACCCTACTCTGAAGCAGGTTTGCTGGCAGAACTTATGACCCTGCAGCGGACCCATGCTGGAACAGTCTGTTCCTGAAGGACTGTGTCCCATAGAAGGGACCCAGGCTGAAGCAGTTCATGAAAAACTGCAGCCCATGGGAAGCACTCACACTGGACTTCAAGGAGGACTGCCTCCCATGAGAGGGTCTCCATGTGGAGGAGGGGAAGAGTGGGAGGTGTTCTCCCCCTGAGAAGGAAGCAGTGGCAGAGGAAATGTGTGAAGAACTGACTGCAACCTTCATTCCCCATCCTCCTGCACTACTGCAGAGGAAGGAGATAAAGAAATCGTAAATAAACTTAAGCCTGGGAAGAAGGGAGGGATGAGTGGAAGGTGTTTCAAGATTTAGTTTTTACTTCTCATTATACTACTGTGATTTGACTGGTAAATAAATTAAATTAATTTTCCCCAAGTTGAGTCTGTTTTGCCTGTGACAGTAATTGATGAGTGATCTCTCACTGTCCTTATCTTGACCCAAAAGCCTTTTGTCATATCTTATCTCCCCTGTCCAACTGGAGTGGCTTTGGTGCTCACCTGGCATCCAGACAGGGTTACCCCACCACACATTCCTTCAAGCCCCACCTCCTTTTCTCCCATTTACCTTGTTCTCAGTTTTTTCCTACCTCGCCCGCATCCCTGGCACACTTACCCCATTTGTTTCCCTCTCCGAGGACAGTGGACACGTTAGCTGTGATGGCAGGAAAGACGCCGATGGTGACAGTGAAGACGAAGCAGACAGACAGAGCCAAGACCCAGAGCTAGGTAGATGAAAGAAAAATGCTGATACCAAACACAGGGCAAGAGACCAGTGCAGGGCTGGTCTCCTCTCCCCATGCTCTCCTACACCTGTGCCCATCCCAAAAGGAAGGGCAGGACAAGGCTTGCTGGAAACTCACAGACCTTCTTAAAAATAGCAATGACAGAGGGCTGCTCATCAGGGTTGTGGACAGGGATGACCTTTGAGTTATTCTGCTCCATCCCATTCTCATCTGCAGGGAGAGACACAAGTAGGGCACAGCAGACCCCAGAAAGCCATGATCTAATTCAATCCTTCTCATTCTTTCTTTAAGCTCTTTCTCTTTCCCTTTTCTCTTCCTTCTCTCAGCCCCTCACCTTTCTTAATCAGGTCTCTCTTGGTCTCCAGCTCTGCATTGTACACGCGGTACTCTGTCTTGTCCTTCATGGAGTAGTATCGGAAGAAATCCTGCAGAGAGACAGCAGGGAGGACTCATTCATGCGTGCAGAAAGAAGGCTGCCAGGGGCTGTGTGACAACAGGAGATATGGGCAATATGGGCAAAGCATTCCTTCCAATTATTGCCTGATACTGATGCTTTCCTGCTTACCCAGGGACTCAGATACCCCAAGTATACTGGGGTATCTGTGGTGGGAAGTATCCCAGAGTGCTCCCTTGGGACACAGGAGAACCTGGCCTGACACAAGAAGTGGAGGCTGCTAGTGGGCCACGGTTCTTGTGCTGGGATGCGCAAAGGTCCGATGTCCCCAAGCCCTTCCCTACCAGGACAGCAGTCTCACCATGTGAGGCAGAACTACGTAGGAGACGATTGCCAGCACGATTGTCACACAGGCCGTGGTGAAGTAACCGATGAAGCTCTCGGGTTGCTGGGCACCAACTGAGAGCATAGGAAGGGAGAGGAAAGGAAGATGATGACAGCTGAGAGGAGCAAAGCCCTGCTGCCATCTTCCACACAGCATGACCTCGGCAGATGCTGTGACAGCAGTGGTCTGGGAAGGCCCTGTCACCTGCAAGGCAGGGATTACTCACTGGCAATACTGAAGATCATTGCCAAAGCAGCGAAGGTGCCTGCCAAACCCTGCCCACTCATGATGGGAGCTGTGTAGCTGACAGGCAGGAGCCCTGCCAGCCCAAACAGGCTGCTCTGGAGAATGGCGCCGAAGGCTGCAAAGGGGAAAGATGAGCAGATATGAGAAACCAAAGGCAAGGACGGACTGCACCTCTGCAGGGAACCAAGGCCCCTGCCCTGCCAGGCAAGGCAAGTCCCCCTCTCCCCTGGCTCTCCCACAGTGAGGTTCACGCTTTTCTCCAGAGGGATCAGCCCTGCCATGGGGCTGTGTCCCTCTCCTTCCCCCACTGCTTCACTCACAGTTGATGAAGACAATGCTGATCATGGTAAAGACGAAGAAGGGAAGAGGATCCATGGGGACTTTCACCATGATCGCGGTGACTAGAAACACCAGCCCAATGGCCACCAGGCTGCCTGAGATACGGATCTGCTGGGGAATCCTACAAAAGAAGGTCTCAGTGAGGAAAACCCAATCCCCTAAAAACATGGGGCTGGGACCAAGCTCTAACTGTGGGAATCCCAGCCAAATCCTGAGACAGGAGACTGATGTTTTGCCTTTGACATGACCGAATGGGCTGTAGCTTGGCTCAGTGCTGGGACAGGAGAACAGGCCAGGGCAGGGTGGCTCTATGGGGGCTGGCAGGGGCAAGGACGGAGCAAGGCTCACCGCTGGTGGATGAAGGAGTTGAGGCAGGTGAAGATAAGGAGGGGCACCATGGCGCAGAGAGTCATGAAGTTGTCAAACACGGACTGCAGGTAGGAGGGTGTGAAGGTGGCCTCGCCAGTCTGGTTCCCGATGTGGCTCATCTCCTCCGGGTCCGCAAGGCGACTGATGAAATACTGCAAAGGAAGGAGCCTGGTGGGGCTGAGATTCTGTGAGGCCTTCCAAGGCCACCCTTATTCTTTGTTCAGACCCATGCCCATCCCTCCTGCTGCCTCAGTGCCACTCGTCACACCCAGGTCACACACACTTGCGGTCCTCTGCGTGCTGTGCCATGCTGCCACATCTAGACCATGGTCCCTAGACACGACAGGGGACAATTACTGTTATGGACAACAGCAGGAGGAAAGCCCTCACCTCTCTGGCAGTCATGAAGAAATTCCATGGCAGCAGTGTTCCCAGGCCGAGGATGAAGAAGATCAGCCAGACAGCCTTGTACCTGTGAAGGGAACAGAGTGGGGTTTGGAGTGGAAGCTGGGTATTGCTTCTGACTGTCCCTGACCCTGTGGTAGGAGGCACCAGACAATATTTACTGCCCTGCTCCACAGCCCTTGCTAGCCTGGGCTGCCAGAGATGAGGCACTGCAGAGGGGCTGTGGGAGGCCCTCCCCAGCAGGCTACGAAGGCAGGGAGACCTTGGCTGCTCCTCAGCATGTGGCACCCAGACACACAGCATCCACCAGAAGGTGTGGGAGAGAGTTAGGCTCCCCAGGCATGTTTACAGGGGACTGTTTACAGTTTACAGCCCATTTGCTGTGGAAAAGCTGAGAAAGAACGGACAGCTTGGTAGCCCAATTAGCATGCAGGAGAGGGGGTCTCCCAGATGCTGGGTCCCCCTGTCCTGTCTCACCTCCTAGTATCCTGGATGTGCCCCCTCAGCAACATCAGAACCCATCATTACCTATCTTGGGGCCCGTCTCTTGCTGTCATCTTGTGTGGCAAGAGTTAGCACAGGTCCCAGCAAGTCTTATGGCTGCTCTCCGTCTGGAAAACAAACAAGATTTTATGGGAAAGTGAGAGACACATGCCAGGCAGGGGCAGCACTGGTTTGAACCCCAACCCATGCTGCCAGTAAGTGTTCCACAGTACTGCGAGTCAAACACCAACCCAGAAAATGGTGAGAGGACAACGCAGGAGCTTTGGAAACCTGCTGTTCAGAGTCCTTAAGCCAAGGGGCTGTGGCACACAACCTTATTCTGCTGGCAGGGCACAGCAAGCCTTCCCTCCGAAAGGAAACTGCTTTCCCAGGCTGCTCATGCTGGCTGCCCAGCTGCTTGCAGCAGGCTCTTAAGGGATTTGTGAGCCTGCAGCTCTCTGTCCCCAATCCTGGGGCTGTGAGTGAAGCATGTGCGCAGTGGGCTGTGTCTGCCCACCCCAGCTCCCTCCAACGCCCGGGGCGGGCTCGGTGGCACAAAAGACACATTTAATTCAGCAGCCTCTCCGGCCAGAACCAGCAAATCTCCCGTTTTCAATTCCACTTCCCTGAGGCTCTCACAGCCCTTTCCTGGGTCACCTTGAAAAGCCAAGGGCGTCCCTGGCACTGCTGTCGCCTCCCGGACACCCACTGCTCCTTTTTTCCAATCACCTGCCCAGGGGCTGCACCGCTCAGGTATCGCTCTGAGAGCCCCACAGACGTGGTCCCCAGAGCCCCGAGAAGAGACTTTCCCTCCCCGGTCCCCCCCTCTTCCCGGGGCAGAGTGGGATTAGCCGCCAGGAGGAACCGCAGGCCTGCCTTGTCCTTTTCCAGTCGGGGCGGCGCAGCATGGGGCGCTCCGGCTCCTTGTCTCCCAGGGCTTCACCTGCAGCGGGGCTGCCGGCGCCGCGTCCCCGGCGCCCCCGGGACATGCCCCACGGATGCCTGCTCCAACGCCGCCTGCAGCATCCCTGCGCCCCGCCAGGTAGGGCGGAGGAGGAGGAGGGGAGGAGGAGGAGGGAGAGGCAGGCAGCAGCATGCTGGGATCTGTAGTCCCTGCCAGCCCCGGCACGCACTGAAGGCAGCGCAGCCCGTCCCTGGCGCAGGTGCCCGTGGGTTTCTGGGCAGAGCTCGCCTCCTCCTCCGGTAGGATCCTGCCGGCTGGGAGCTTGAGCTACGATTGAGCCGAAACAGCCGGTGGGATGTGGAGGAGGATTCTGGAAGTCCCTTGGGCCACTTGGGAAGGACAGAGCAGGACAACAGTATGCCTGCAAAGGATCGAGGGCTCTGCCAACCCGGCAGGTGCCACCCTGTTGATGTCGGAGCCATCTGCAGCACCGCTCCCCTGCCTTCCCACACAGAGAGCTCGGGGGCATGACAGCTCCTGCCTTGCCCTTGTGAGCCATCCGGGCTTCCAAAAAAAACACCCCAAATCCCCTCCTGGCAGCCTACCAGTGCCTCTGCGGGGAGGAGACATCCACATTCGGGATTAGCAGAGATCTGCAAACAAAACTGCCATCCCCTCACACACAGAAATCCCACCGGGGCCACTGGTTGTCTCCAAGCAAACAGATCTCAACCCAAACTAGGCAAGAGAACCTCAGCTTTCCCCGTGGGTCCCCAGCAGACCCCAACATGCTTCCCCTTGCCAGCCAAGCCGCTGATCCCCCTTCCAGCCCCCACCGGCTCACATTGCTGTCCCTAGAAATAGAGGCAGGGACTGACCCCATAGACATACCTGGGAGAGAGGACAGAGCCAGGGTGAGCCCTGTGTTCGGAGTATTTGAAGGCAGTGTGTCCCCTGCTTCCACACCCCCGCCCTTGGGGTGAGTGGCAGGCCCTGGCTCAAGTCACGGGGGCTGGAGCCCCGTGGGTCTAGCGGCACCCGCGGAGGAGGAGAAGAGGTATCGGGTACCAGAGCTGGCACACAGCCCACGTCCTGCTGCCCAACCATCCAGGGAAGGGAGGAACAGGAGGGAGCTCAGGAGGAGATGACACGAGCCGGGCGTGTTGGGGAGGAGGCAGGGGGGCTCGGTAGGACTCTGGGGGTGCTGGGGCAGGGCGCTCCGCCATGCTGCTTTCCCACCACCTCCTGCTTCCGTCCGGAGAGTGCCCACATCCCTGTCAGGAGCCCAGCCTCCTTGGCAGGCACTGCCCGCCCGCAGCCTCCTGCCTGCTCTGTTTGTTTTCTGTCTCACTTCGCTAAATGCCTCCTAATGTTTTCCACAAAGAGACAGTGCCTGCCAAGGGCAGCAGTCATTACAGCAGGAAACACTTCCAGCTGCTGGCTGTTACAAAGAACCCTACAACAAACAGAAAAGGTTACATCCAGCAACAGGTGGCAGCCCTGCTTCCACTTGGGGAGAGCTGTCCTACCTGATGGGACATGGGACAGATGCCACTTTTCCAGCTGGCACAGCAGAGCTCCAACTGCCCCCTGCAGGAGTCAGCTTGGTGGCTGCACATCCTGAGGGACACAGAGAAGGAGCAGCGATGTGGGGCCTTGCCATAAGGACATCCCTTTTTTCCCGGGCATAGAGCAGTCTGTCTTAACCCCATGGCAGTGATGTGTAAGCAGAAGCAAGATCAAAGAGTGGACTTAACAAACCATAAACTAGAACATTTGAGCAGGTACAAACAAGAGATGGCACAATTTTAATTGCCCATTCATGACACACAAAGGCTGTGGCAGATGCTGAATGACACTCTCAGTGGCCATATGCAGCCCCATTGCCAGCCAAGCCCTAGGAGCTGACAGCTAGGGCTAGTTGTCACCAAAACTGCCTAACTTCAGAAAAACCTGCACTGCAGGACAGCCACACCTGCAGGCAGCCATTTGTCACCTGGCTTTGGACACTTCCCTACCTCTCTCTTTCCCCACATGACCTTCTCCTGCTGCCTTCACCAAGGGTGAGCACAGTGCATGCTTAGCTTCCCAGTCGAGCAATTCCCTGGTACCATGCAGGCATGCTATGGCACCATGGAGTTATACCCAGAAACACCAAATTTTTAAAGAAAAGCCATTTACACCACACCAAGTGTAGAAGTGTCCTGGCAGTCCATAGCCAAGGGGTTGCCAGCAGATAGACTGGCAAACACCCCATGTCCCCCTGACACCACTTGTCAAGGGATCATTTTGCAGGGATAATGTCAGTACTTCCTCCAAGCATGGCCAAGATGGGATAGGACAAGTTACCTCACCAGCTTTTCACCCCATCCCCTATGTCTGCTTGCCCACTGGGAGACACCAGAGTTCTCCTGCCAGGAAGGCTGATCCAGAGGCCCCTCAAGGTTTATCTGCAGACATGGAACAAGCCCAGCACAGGTATGCAGGTCACATGAAACCTTGGTGGCCATGACTCAGCTAGAAGATAGGAAACACTTATGAGACTGCCTGTTTTATGAGATTTCATATGCGTGCCTGAACTCTGACCACTCTGCTTGTGGATCCTCCTACCTTGTGCTGGGGTGCAGGCAATTCCACCTCCACCTTCAGGACACACGCTTGTATTGCACAAGACAGATGAGTGTGCACAGTTGCGCACCACCGCTGTGGGGCTGAGACAAAAATAAGCCCTCCCACAACAAGGGGAAGCAGGTGCCTTGAGTCAAAGCAGAGGCTGGTCCAGCTCAAAGGCTGGTCTCCATCAGAATGCAAAAGCAGATGGTAGGAAAGAGTAAATGTGGCATGGGTTGTGGACTTACTGTCCAACTGTTTCCCCAGCCTTCGAGCTGGAAGGGACACGATGTTCATGTGTTTTGTAGCCATGGTGGGTTTCACTTCTGTGAAATCCTGCTTCCCCCTTCAACTCAGGAGCTCCTGAGAGGAGCAGCAGCTCTCCCCACATGCAGGGCCTCACCAGGGCTCCCGTCCCTTCAACATCAAAGGGTGGATGAACATTGGAGTGGCTGCTTTACAGACCTGGATTGTATCCACCCAACAGCACATTCTTCAAACAGAAATTCTAGCTCACTTAGTCATTCAGGCATGGCTCCATGCCTTCAGTCCTCCTTGTTGCTTTTCTCCAAATCTTCCCTGGCTCCTCTCAATCCTTACAGAGATGCTGGTGCTGGGGGCACACAGGGACTGTGTGGGGGTGAGACACCAGTGTGAAGAGTGGCACAAAGCTTTCCTGCTTTGCTTCTGCTTTGTAACTGGGAAAGATGATTCAGTGTGTGTTTTCATGCACACTGAGCTATCTGAAATAGCCCCAGGCCTTACTGTGAGTGGCCAGCTATGGCTGGCTCAGTGTATAATCTTGTTTGTGGATTTGGGGCTTCTTCCCTTCCCCCCCTGTCTATCACTTGATATTTATCTAAACTGAATTTCAGTTGCCTGGTGTAATGGCTGTCAGTGCTCCTCCTAGCTGGCACTTGTCCCCATGAACCTGAGTAATCCAATCACCTCAGCAAACTCCTGTCATCTCATTGTTCATTCTCTTTTCTAGGTCACTCATGAATGTTGAAAAAACATGTGACCAATGCAAAGATCTCTTTTCTCTGGAAAAACTGACTGCTGACTCCTACACCCTCTTCCTGTTTTCATACTAATTATGGAGCTGAGTAAAGGCTTTCCCTCTTGACCAGCAAGGTCCCTTAAGAACTCGGCTGAAAGCTGGAATTTTTTGGAGGAAGCAGTGTGGGCACTCTAAGCCCAGACTCCCTAGGAAGTGCTGCTCCAGTTCTGAGGGCCTCTCCACAGGAGCCTCCCCACATGCCACATGCCCTGTCCCTGCACAGACACCCAGGACATGTAGCAGATTCAGCAGTTGGCTTTTCCCTGAAGTTCCTTCAGCCCTTCTCAGAAAATAACGTCATATCTTTCCCTCCTCCCAGTCACTGGGGGCTGGAGCAGTTGCAAATGAATGACTAGGGGCCACAGTCACAACCAGTCACTTCACCCTCCCTTTCCTTCTGGCGAACATTGTCTGGCCCAAGAAACTTGTTGCTGTTACCTTTGCTTTCTACCTTTTCTCTGCTCCGAGCTCCCCAAAGGAAGGTGGAAGAAACTGTTCAGGCTCCTGTAGAGCTAACAGAGGTAAAAGCTTCATCTGCCGTTTCTGCTATGGCCTGTCTTCCTCTGATCCCTCATCCATCCAACATCTTGCAGCAGGTTTCCTAGTCCTGGAATGCTTTTTGGCTGTTTCCATCAGCAAGCTGATAGCACTTCCTATTCTTCTTGTCCTCTCTGCCTCTCAGTAAACAGCCTTGTGATGCCATCTGCTCTTCCAGCCCTACTCCATACCTGCATCCTGAAGAGACAGCTTATCAGGGGAGCAGATGGGAGCAGGTATTTCTGCTTTCTCCCTTAATTTGCTGTCTGCAGACAAAGTCCTCTGCTTCACCAGGACTTGGACAGCAGAAAAAAAGCATTTACAAGGTGCTCTGTGCAGCACCCTCACCCAACAGAATGAGGGTCCCTGGGCAGTGTTTCTGACCTGTTTCAGCTCACTCCCTTGCTGCTCCATGGACAAAAGAAGAGGCACCTCTAAAACTCCTCTGCCTTTGGGCTTGCTGCACTAGCAGCCACCACAAACTCCTCACAGAGCAGCAGCTGTGGATACTGACCCTGCTCCCAGCACTTGCTGTTATCTCAGATGCCGGGTGGCGCAGGGGGAGCACTCAGCCCTGGTGTGTTTTGAACTGCGTAGACCAACCAGGCTGAAGTTCCTTATCTAGAAAGTTCAAGGAGCTCTGAGAGGCTCCCTGGGGGCCCTTGCCCCAGGCAGGTAAAGTGATCCGGCTGAGCAGCAAATTCCCCAGGAACTCCAGCACTCTCCCTGAAGGGCTTCCCACCAGGCAGAGGACAGAGGACAGTGACAGGGAAGAGTCAGCCTTAAAACTACCCCAGGTGGCACAGCTGGGACTATCCCACCCATTACTGAGTCCCAGGAAGCCCTGGATATCCACCTCCTCAGCAGGGCAGCTGAGTGGGTTCCCAGCCCTGACTAATACTGGTCAAATGGCAAGGATGGCAGCCCCAGGATGAACCCACACACCTCTCTCCTCAGCACATGGCGAGTGCCCAAGCCCAGGTGCAATCTGTCCCTGGCCAGAGAAAACCCCCAGGAGCAGAGATGGGCACTCCTGCCCAACATCCCATCAAACGCTACAGAGGGACACTGCAGTGTCACCCCAACAAGCTTACCTGAAGGGCAGGGCGGTCCCAGCCCCTTGCTCCTTGTCACTTCAAGCCACAGGACGATGCAGGGACAATGCAGCCTTGGGAGAGGCAGGAAAAGCCCCACAAATATTGGAGCTGTTGCCTGCTCCAGGGCCAGCGGTTTGGGGATGCGGGAGGAGATACAAGTGCCTGGGGAAGGGCAGGAGCAGGGGGAAAACGTCATTTACGAGCCAGCGTCAGAGCAGGAGAGATAAGCTGATCTCAGCAGACTGTTTGCAAGACAGGATTCTTCCAAGAAGTGGGTGCTCTGATGGCACCCACTTAGACTGCTCTCCCCAGGGAAAGGACCATCCCCTCTAAGCCACAACCCCAACCTGCCTCTTGGGAGGCTGTGGAAGGAGACATGTTTTTCCAGGGCTAGGTTCAGTCTCCATTTGTGGAAATTTAGAAAAATAAAGACCCTTTCTCCCAAGGGCAGAAGGAGGGATTTGCTCAGGGCTTCACTCAGCTGCAGAAGCCTCCAAGCCCAGATGGAAACCATCTCCAGGACCTGGATGGTGGTTCCGGGCATCTTTCAGCACCTCCAGGAGCAGCAAGGAGATGGGAAGGAGCACAGAGTGACCCACTATGGGCATGCACAGCTCACCAAGCTCATGACACCTGATTGTGGCTACTTGAGGGACCACCATGGGTTTGGGGAGAGCCTGGGGATGCTTTGCCCCAGACCTTCATCCTCGTCCAGCAATCCTCTGCAGCCAGCAGACCCTCAGAGCCCATGTCTGCAGGGCTGGCCCAAGTCCCCAGGGATGCCAGGCTGGCCAATGGAGGTGCTGCTTGGGGGCCAAGGGGAGGAAAAGTGCTGCAGGAAGGGGTACTTCCCTCTAACCCATCCGGGGGCTGCAGCAGGAAGAAGCACAATGGCAGGAAACCACATTTCCGCTTCCAAATGGAGAAAACCTTACAGGACACCTGGGCAGAACAACCAGATATCATTAATGTAAAATTCATCTGGGAGCACAAGGAGCAGCCAGAGGAAGCCTTGAGCTGGAATGGGTCCTCCTTGCATGGAGGAGCCTGTGTCTTGATGCAGTAGTAGCACAGGCCACCACACGCCAGGCAGCCACGTACAGAGGACAAAGGCAATCCCAACCTTGTGCACAACACAAGGCACAGTTATGGCTCTTGCCTGCCCACAGGCAGTTCCTTATTTCCTCCCAGTCAGGTGGGAGGAGAGGCACTTCCTGGGGGGTTGGGACAGCACTTAGGTAAGATCCCTTGGGATCAGACATGCCTCTTTTGCATTAGCAGCTTTCCCGCTCCCTGCATTCATGCTCACTCAAGAGGAATCCCTGTCTCTGTCTGCACCATGATATCTTGGTTGGCCACACCTTGGACAGCAGCTAAAGCAGGTCAGAGGGATGGGCTGAGCCTACAGGACCATGTCCCACTTCCCCCTCCTGTCTGCAGCTGAGGGGAGCAAAGGTGAGACACAGAAAGAGGAGCCCACAGCAAAACAGGCTGAGAGCAAAACAGCTCCTAGCCAGACATGTCTGAAGATAAGGACTCCCTGAATGTGTGGGAGGAAACCCAGTGGATAGAATCCCACAGCTGAGGAATGAAAGAGGGATAAGAAGAACTTTTCCATAGCCTACCATCTTCTGGGCTTGGTAGGGCCAAGTCTACCAACAACACATGGCTACCCCAAGGTCACTGCCTGGGGAGCAGTACCAGAGGGGAGGAGCAGGACTGCAGGAGGTCACCTGCCACTGGCACCCCATGGGTGCTGCGATGTAGAGATGTAGAGTGAAGATGATTCCCTCTTCATTGCTTCATGTTGCTGGCTACAGGACTGAGCTCAGAGCTGGCAGACCCAGGAAGGAGTCAGGCCAGGAACAACATAAGGGAGCTGAGCATGGAGAGACCTGCAGAGAGGGTCTGGAGAAGGATGGGGACAGCTTACATTCTGTTTGAGAGGTCCTCAAAACAGTCCTGCTGTGAGGGGAAAGGCAGAAGGGGCTTGGAGGGTTCAGCTCAACCCCTCTTGCACCCCAAATGCCACCCTGCACTTTACAGGAACTTCCTTTCCACGAAGAGTCTGAGCCCTCACTCACTTGTTCCCAAAGAGGGATCCTTCTAGAAGAGCAGGAAAAGCCAGCAGCCAACCAGCAGCTTGCCTGCAGCAAGCCCCTGCACACTGCCACCTGGCCACCTCCTGCACCCCCACAGCACATTGACCTCCCAGGAGAGAGGCTGTCCTTCCAGCTTGGGCTCCTTCCTCTATGGAGCCAAATTCAAAGGTGCAGAACTGGCAGGACCCTCCACAGGCAAGAGCTGCCCAAACCCAGTGGGAGCTGCTGAGCTGCTGCCCCCAAGAAGGTGGGAGAGCATCCCCAGGGCTGGGCAAAGTGAACCTTGCCGTTGTACCTGCAGAGCCCAGCAGAAGACTGCAAGTCCTGTTTGGGGTAGTGGCCCAGGAGCAGAGATCGTTTTGCTCCCCCTCAGCAGTTTTTTAGAGGCTGGTCTGGGCTGCACAGCTGTTTCCAATTTAGTGGAGGACAGAGAAATGAAACCAAAGCCAGAACAACACAATCTTCCCTTGGTGTCACCATCTCCTTAGTTTCCAAAATTCAGAGAGGAAATTCCTCCCCACTGAGCAGCAGCCCCCTTGGCAGAGGATGGGACAGACATGCAGGAGCCAACCACCACTGACCTGTGGTGAGTCGAGGCTGGCTCTGCCCTCTGCATGTCCCAGTGGCCAGGACAGAAATACATAGGCTATTTTGGGTCCCCACAGACCAAAAGGGCCTTTTGCTTGCAGGCCAGCTCAGAATAGGGGCCCTGGCTGACCGCTGCTTTTGGCATTAAATGTCTCAGCCCTACTGAGAAAGGGGATGGTGAGCACAGAAGCAGGTTTTAGGACTTGTCAGGGTCCTGTGCAGTCTGTCTGTCAGCCACCTATCCTGCCAAGAACCTGCTCACTGCCTGGACAACCACAGCATCTTACAAATCCTGAACTAGCTTCAGATGCTACATGCAGCTATTTCACAGTGGCTCTGCTCCAAGAGACAGGGAGTGTCTATGACTCCCTCACATCAAAAACCCACTTTGTGCCAGCCAAGGGACACCCCACAATCCCCAGAAACAAAAGGAAAGAGAAGGGGTGGATGCCCTGTGTGGGTCTGCTTGTGCCAAATCCACTCAGTTCCAAAGCTGCAGCCATTTCCAAAGAGTGGGGTAAAGCCGTCCCCACGGGTGCCAGGAGCTGAAGGGACTCGAGGAGCCACATATGCCTGCAGGATTTCCCAGCAGGGAAGATGCTGCCTGCTGAGAGCTGGGTTTGCCATATCCCTGTTCCGTGGCAGACACAGAGGAGCTGTGAGTGCAACACACGATCTGTGGACCGAGGAGTGGAAGCCGAGGAGGCAGTGTGCTGTCAGCGATGTGGTGCAAGCAAAGGAGTTGGAGCAAACACCCAGGGCAGAAGCACCATCCCTGGCACCCAGCTTCCCCTAACAGCCTGGCAGGACTGAGGTCTCACACGAGGAGCCAAAGCAAGACTTGAGGCAGACACCTCCTTCGGAGCAAGTAAGTCAGAGCCCGAACCTCCCACCCTTGGCACTGGCCGTGGCTAAACAGCGGCAAACAGGAAAATCTTTATGCAAGTAGGATCAGGCGGGGAAAGCAAACAGGAGGTGGGGACGGCTGTGTCTGCCCAAATGCCATCAAAACAGAATCTCACACACAACCAACAATAATAAGCCCAGCCACAAGCTGGGAAAGAGCAAGTCACATCCCCTCCAAATCCCAGCCTGTGCTGCTACATTGCTGCAAACAGCCACCGCCCAGTGTGCCACAGCCGTGGTATCGTGGCCTGTCTGGCACCCTGAGCATCCTCAGGATGTTTCAGGGAAGCATGAAAAACTCTGGATGAGAGCCACCAAGTGCTCTGCTCTTATGGAAATGGCACTTTGCAGCCACTGGCATTGGCTGGCAGGCCCAGAAGCCTCTCAGCCTCCCCAGATTAACGTGGGAGCAGAGGAGATGAAGGAGGCTCTAGACACCCTGCTGGGAGACCCAAGGTTGCAGCAGCCTCCACTGAGGTGAGCTGGCCATCTGGCAAGGTGTCTTGTCAGGGCTTGCCTGGGTGGATGCTGATGTACCTCCACAGTGATGCTAGTGATAGGGAGCCCAGGGCCTGAGCCTTGCTGAAGCAGTCTCTTCTGACACACTGCATCCCCTTCACAGCCACAGGGAAGGAAGGGAGGCACAGCAGATTGTGCATTGAGTATCAATTGCCAGGCTATTTACTGATGCCGGGTTTTGTTTCTGGTCAAAGGCTCCACTTTTGGAGCCCAGCTGCAGAGCCCAGGCAGGAGGAGCGCAGTGCTCTCCAGCACCTTCCACATCCCCCTGCAAGACATGGATTCTGACCCACATCATGTGGGCACCCCACAGCTGCTGCCTCCAGCCCTATTCAGAAGCATGCTAGCAGATCAGTGTCTTGATGTGGCTCACCACACAGACACACCAGCCTTGTGTTGCCACGAGGAGTGGGTGTGAAGATGAGAAGGAGAAGCTGCAGGGTAGGGTGGATCACTCCATAATAGCTTGGCTGTGTTGCCGTTGGTCTGTGTCCTCCTGTGGTTAGTGGATAACACTCCTGCTCTTGCCGGGATGCCATGAAGATCCACCCAACCCTGCCATCCTCAGCCACAGCCCAACACCTACAAACTGTGATGGGATGAAAGCACCATGCACTGTGTGCATCCTGCAGCAGCGGGCTCCCTGTGGGGGCTAAAGTCCAGTCCAGAGCAAATACCATCAAGGAGTTGAGGGTACAGCACTAAGGGAGGATAAAAAAATGGAATTGCCTCCAACTTGGTCCTGTGGCCAGGAAATTACACCACCTGTCACAGGCGGAGCAGGCAAGGCAGATAAGGTTGGCATCTCCTTCAACCCTGAGCCTTGGGCAGGACTGAGAAGCCAGATGTGTCACCAGTCCCTCCTTCCTCCCTGGCTGTTGTCCAGGAGTTATCCCCAAGCTTCAAACAAGGGAGTTTGAGGGTTTACCAGGACCATGCACAAAAACTCTAGGGAAACTCCAAAGCCCTCACAGGCTCGAGCCAGGTGAACAGGCCCTCAGCCACAGGTGTAAACTGCATCCATGTTTGGAGGTGCTGGGCCAAATTAACCAGGCAGGGATGAGGACCATGTTTGGAACCACAGCTTGGGCAGCAAAGGAAACACCAAGCAGAGCAACCCAGGCAGGACACCCTTCTCCACAGCAGCTTTGCAAGAGCTGGAGCCATTCAGTGTCAGTCTGGGGACACAGACACACATTCAGGTGGATGGCTTGTCCCTGGCACTGCACAGCTGATGACACAGTCCTGCTGCCATGACTGAGCCTCAGGATGAGGACAGAGCAGGCTGCTCGGCAGGTGGGAGGTTGATGGCACAGCCCTCCAGTCCCACTGCTGCTGCCCTCCCAGTCACAGCCCTCCGAGCCCTGCTCTTCACCTCCAGCCCCTGCCTGCCTCCTCCCTCTGCAGCTACCTGGTCTGCTCACTCCATGAATTTCCAGCTGGAAATTTCACAGCAAGGTGCCTTCCTATCAGACTAGTTCTAAAGGAAATGAACTAAAGCAAGTCTCACTGGCAGTCGTGTGATGGGAAGAAGCAAGGAGGCTCTGCGGAAATCTGCCTGACTTCCTGCTGGCAGCTTTTGCACGAGTCACCAGGCAAGCAATAGGTCTCTGCTCTCTTTTGGCCCTGAGGAAAGTTGGTCTCCTGGAGATGAAGCCTGACTGTGCTCACCCACTGCTTAACCAAGAGGCTGAAAGAGAGCCTTGAGCATTGCACCCAGAATGCCAGGCTCACCAATTTGTGTCACACTTAGTGCATGACAGCCACACATACACAGCTTTGAGCTTCCCTTTCTTGGGGAGTGACAAGACCAGGAAAAAGCTTGCTCCAAGTCAGAGCAGGACCAACAGGTCACAACAGGGACATTTTTCAGACCACTGCCACCAACAACGAAATTACAAAGAACTTACTAGTGTTATTCTTATGCAACAACTTCCCTTGTCTTACCGGAACAATAATCCTCAAATGCATTCCTCATGCATCTGAGCTCCTCATCACAGCTCCTCTCCTACACAGGGACCCCAGAGCCCCTGTACAGCCTCCCCCCAACCCTCAGCTAGGTCCACAGACTCTGGAGTGGAAGATGGGGTGGAGAACTGTGCTGCAGCCGCAGTTGGGGAGCTGAGTCCCTCCAGACCACACATCCTGATGTAACCAAACCATCCAAGCTCGTCCCCTACTCTACACACTTCTTTCCCCTTCCCACATCTTGCACACTCTTAACCTAAGAAGCAATTAGTCTTTATAGCACTGCTTAATCAAATCAAGATAGCTGTGTGGCTAGCAAAACCCTGGCTCCTGCCCAGCTGCCAGTGCCTGTAGCTCATTTTGAGTAGTGCTTTGGGCCTCTGTTGGCAGCTGAGTACAAGTTAGCACGGAGATGAGCCTGTGAGAGCTGGCAGTCCTGCAGTGCTGGGCTGGCAGGGGTCTCAGGACAGAGCTCAGTGCTGGGAAGGCACAGGCAGGTAAGCGAGGTTTAGGCTGTTGGGTCAGTACGGAGCTGGCAAGGACTGCAAGCAAACAGAATTCCATGGATGAGAGCTGGTGTTGCAGCTTCTGTAACACTTGCCAAGGGCCTGGACGTTGCACTGAACAAAACCAACCAAGATCTACATGTGTCCCATGGAAACCACCAGAAGCTGTTTGCTGGCTTCCTAAAGCCAGTGGCTGGTGCCTTCCCATTTGGACTGGGCACACAAGTGATCGTGGGCTCCCTCTTTCCCAGTGGGCTGGTCCCTAAGCCCTGCCTCTGCCAGGAGAACTGGGAATGAAGCTGGGCAGTGAAGAAGGTGCAGCATGGGAGTGGGTGAGCGCATGCCTTGTGCTCCCCACCCTGGCTTACCCCCATACCACAACGAGGAATAAGACAGGTCAGGCCAGGGCAACAACAAAGCCCATGGCTCATCTTCAACGAGGAAGAGGCTCATTAACACCTCCCAGCCCAAGATAATGAGAGCAGCGATGCCATGCTGAGGGATTGATGCCAGTAGTTAATTATGCAGCTTGGTGAGGAATGGAGAAGAGGGACAATTGCAGGATGCAGGTACCATACTGTCCTGTGTGCTGGTGCCACATCTGCTGATTTAAGCTGAATTCAATTTCTTCAGGTATCTGGTACAGCCTCTACCTCTTGTCTGCAGTAGTTGTGGGTGGACAAGTCATCCTGCAAAAGCATCTTTTGGGGCTGATGTAACAGCCCTTGGTGCTGAGAAGAAAGTGCCTTTGCTCTTTCAAAAGCTTTTTGGTGAGCCAAGAGCAAGCCTACCTGTCTTTGCCAGGAGCAAAAAACAATGGCAGGAGCAGGAGTGCTTTGGGGGCTGTATGTGTGGTGTCAGCACTGGACTGACACTATCATGCCCATGAGCTGCACAAAGACAACCAGTGAACCCAAGGGAAAAGCATCCCTGCACAGTCACATCCTGAGACAGCTTTGCAGAGAAGGCAGACTGGAGGGAGCCTGAGGCTGTCCAGCAGCTCGCAGGTGCTGGTGAGTGGGAACAATGTCACCAAGCCAGGATGCAGTGCAGAAGGAGAGTGGGATTTCCCACGTCAGCACTCACAGAAGTCCCTCAACTATGTCTGCTCGCAACAGGCTACTGAGGGGCCATTGGGTTGTTTTCTGTTTCAGAGCAGTCGGGAAGTGCATCCAGCTGTGGCCAACAGCTGCACAAATTCCTCCTGCAGCCCCTAGCCCTGGGATCAAGGACACAGGCTTTACTTGTCTGCGATCCCACAGCTCAAGGGCTTAGATGCTGCTGCCTTCCCACACAGTCTGCAATTCCACAGCCCATTCCCGAGAGGCAGATGGGAGCGCTGGTGAGTACAGGCAGGGGCTGTGTTGGTCTGGCAGCATTAGCATCTAGCAGGGGTGTGAGGCTCAGATTTAACTACAGAGGTGAGGAGGACAGCACAAAAGGGCTTCACAGGAGCTCTTGGCACTTCTGCCTGGACCAGCTCTCCATTAATGCTGACGGCTTACCCAGGAATGGAGAGAAACATGCACTGAAATAATCCACAACATCCCACAGCCAACTGGGAGCATTTTCTTGAGAAGGACCTGGGGCAACCCCGACCCCGCAGTTTTTTCTGCCAGTCAAGGGGGCTCTGCCCCACTTCTCGCACAGCAGCACATGGCACCCTGCCCACGCACCTGGCAGCGGGTCCCCCCCACACCCGCGGCTGGCAGGCTGGCAGACACTGCCGTGCACACGCACCACTCGGCAGGGATGTGCACCTCTGCAGCCAGAGGACCGCGGCACAGACCCCTCGGGGAAGTCCTGCATCCCAAGCATCAGAGCATCGCTGCGCTTTGCATCCCCAGAGCCACGTGCTGGCCGCTCCGCTTCGCATCCCCAAAAACGACATGCTCTCCCCGCAGCAGTAACTATGAAAGGGTATTTGTAGTTGCCGTGCAAGGTAGCAAGGAAGGGCTCCCCCCGAAAAGCAGCATCTATGCATCACACACCCCCCGCCCGGTCCCCCAAGCCGCGACTCGCACGCCGC
The DNA here is from genome assembly GCF_014805655.1 of Passer montanus. NCBI lineage: Eukaryota > Metazoa > Chordata > Aves > Passeriformes > Passeridae > Passer > Passer montanus. Next base: position 3,615,561 of record NW_024358722.1, on the reverse strand, counting down.
CTCTCCCCACGCTGTGGCGCCGAATCCTGCGCTGGGGGAATGCCCCGCTCCCTCTGAAGGCTCCCCACGCACCCGGCAGCTTTGAAAGCCGCGCGGAGCCTCGGAGGGAGCCGGGGTGGCCAAAAGCTCGGCGACTTTGAGCCGATACCTCGAACTCGAGCGCCCGCCGCTGCCCGCCGTATCCTCCCGTCCCCGGCGCGGATGGAACCCCGCCGCCTCCGAACCGCCTTCTAAACCCCGCCTCTCGCCGTCCTCAGTGCCACGAGGTTCCCGCGTGGGAGAGGCGGCGGGTTTTCCCGCTTCCCGCCAGCTCCCCGTTCCCCCTCGCCCCGGGAGAAGAGGGGTGAGAGGAGGCACGGCTCCTCGGCGGGCAGCAGCCCGGGCTACACCCACCTGCGCCGCGCTCCCCGCGCTCCGCCGCTGCCGCTTCCCCGGGCCCGCCCGCGCCAGGCTCCCCCCATTTCCGTGCCCACCCCTCTCCACGCCCCGCATCTGGCGGGAACCTGCCCGGCCCGCCGGCTCCTTGGGGGAAGGAAGGCAAAGCTAGCACCCTCTGACTCCGGAGCGGCACCCAGCGCCGGGCTTCCCTGCACGTCCATGCATTAGTGGATACTGCAGCTCTAAAGGGAGCCATGCATTAAATCACGGCTCTAAATGGAGTGGAACTGGCCCCTAGTTCGCTATGTTCCTCACTTGTCCCACATGCTGCATTCTAATTCAGACAAAACCACTCTGCTGGCAGTCACCACATAAGGGTGTGATATATAGACGTTTACATATATACGGCTGAGTATATATATATGTGCACACAAATATGCATATGCATGTTTATACACACACACACACATATATATATGCATAGGCGCCTTATTTTCAGCACCAAGGAAAACCAACCATGTTACCAGCTGTAACATCAACCTCGGAAGATGCTTTGCACACATGTATATATGTGTGTATAAATTTATTCATTATATATATAAATTAATATATATATTATATATATAATATAAAAATAAATAACTTTCTTGAATATATAAAAATAACTTTCTTCAGCTAGCGATCTAGTGGGTGGCATCCCTGCCCAGGGCAGGGGGATTGGAACTTAATGATTCTTAAGGCCCCTTTCAACCCAAACCATTTGCCATCCTATAAGTGACAGAGAGGATTGAAGACAGCTTTTTGCACTGTGTATTCCTGGTGGTGCTGCCCAGGATGGGTCAATGTGCAGAGCCCTGTGCACCTTAGCAATCCCCCTATGTTTGGAGGATATAAGTACTGTGTGTATTCAGTATCCAAAGGGCAGGCACAAACTCTAAGATTAGTTTTTTCCGGCTGCTGCCTCTAGGTTCCTATCTCTCCAGAATGGATATCTACTCTGCTGTGATCAAAGCATGTTGCTCAGCTGAAGTGCAAACGTGGAGGATTCCTCAGGTACTTTGTCCCCCAGCAGAGGGGAGTGCACCTGAATTTAACCTTATATCTGTGCGGTTAAACAGTGACAGAAATATTTTTTTATGTAGCTGGGTGTTTAAAGGAAAACCAGGCCCTGTGTCTGTGCTATGCAGGCACAGGCAGTGGCACCAGAAAGTCCCTGAAGCAGCTTTGACCATTAAAACATTTGCTCCATTAATAAACAGCCTCAGAAAATTCTCTGCAGATGGTGATCAGTTTGGGTTAGAAATTAAAACCAGAAGTTAAAACACCCCCAAAAGCTCTGGCAGATTTTCGTTCTCACGCTCTCTCAGCAAGATAATCTCTAACACACATCTTCCTGCAGAATCCAAGCACCAAGCTTGTATTTTAAGACAGACATAGAAAACATTGCCACATAAGCAAAAAGTCCTCAAAGCCCAAGAAAAAGGCAGTGATAACAGGGCTGAGACAGCTACTGGTGCTTTCTGGTCTGCAACAATGACACTGCAAGTCTTACCCTGTGGAAAAGACCTCTTCACTGATCTGCTCAGTAGCAGCCTCCACAGCTGGACCTCTCCCTCTGCCCTGGCCATGGATATTTGTCATGGTTATGGGCTTCTGGGGGCAGATAGTAGGGTACACTAACAACATGAGCAGAGCGGCAGACAATGCTGCCAGATAATACAACAGGAGGCTCTTTTCTTAAATTTAAGATCCATATCAGATCAAATTAAATTTAAAAGCTCTCATCTCCAATTAAAGCTCCCAGGCTGCATCTCCCAGGCAATGACAGATCCAGGCCTTGGGCCTGCCTTTCCTCAGTCCCTTTTCTGTAAGCCATTCTGATCTGGAAGATCTTCTGGGTAAGCTGCAACACAGACAAGACCGCTCCTCTCGCCTCATCTGTTCTCTCCTCTCTTCTCTGTAGAATCCAAACAAAACAGAAAAGCAAGGTCACCTGCTTGAGATGCCTTGTGTCACCTCTCTAGCTCTGAATGTGCCATTTTGTCACTCACAGAGCACCACAAGCCCCCTTATTAGTCCCTGGAACATGGATGCCACAGCAGCTTTGGCACCATGTTTCTCCTTGTGATATCCACACTTGCTGCTCAGCAGCATGAGCGAAAATTTGAGCATCTCTACAATTTTATTTTTCTATATAAGCTCCAACTTTAGCACAGACTAAAAGCTGTGAGAACTGATTCCCCCAGGAACTTGAGCCCAGGTCCAGACTGGCGCTGCCCAGCCAAACTGACACATGTGCTTCCAGAAGCCAGGACAAGGCTCTCAGCCTCAACTATTATAACCTCAGACCCCATCGGGAGGAGAAACACCACAAAATTTACCTTTGAATGGATGTTCCAGGAAGTTTCTCCTTCAGGACAGGGCGGGAGTAGCCGCTGCCTCACCCCAGGCTTTCAGCAGCAGGGCACGTAGCACTTACCATCACCAAAGCACAGGATTAAATGTTCTCTAATTTGCAGCTCTGGTCCTGTCTGCACGGCCACTCCCCAATCACTGGAATCAAACATCTCTCCACAGAGACACCTCTCACTGGAGATGGGGGATGAAATCCATTAGCGCTGAGCAGCGTCCCAGCCCCTGGTGACCGCAGGCAGACAGGAGGCCAGCAGAGAGACCCCAGGAGAGGCACGGAGAGAGGCGGCTTCCAGCTCCTAAGCACAGCACCGGCTGCTGCCTGCTCCCCTGCACAGACCTGTGCCCCCACCCATCGCCAGCTTGCAGGACAGGGTCTAACGATGGTTCTCTTGTGCACGCAGAAGACCTGGAGCGAGCAAGACACCGTGGGGTGAAGCAGGCTAAGTCTGGGAGAGAGTGAGTTCCTTTAAAATCCAGCCCTGACTGCTGCAGGACAGGAGACATTTTGCTCAAAAGTCTCTTCTCCGCAGAGGCACTTTAGCCCCTCAGGGAGCTCGGCTGCTCCCAAGAGTGATACACCTCCTTGGGTTGTGTAATGGCAATGGCAGCATGCAGTTTCAGAGGGGTGACACAGTTCCTCTACGGTGCATGGGAAGGTAACAAATTCCACAGCCAATAACAACTCATTTATTGCCCCACAAACATGAGCTCTTGCTGCAGGGCCAAGTGGCCTTGCTTCATTTTGGCAAAGGTGTTGCATTTGAAGAACCCTCTGTTCCCTAGTGACTCTCATGTTATCATCTTCACCTCAGTGTGTACAATAACAAACCTCTTAGAAATAGCAAACAGCTACAAAAACAGTCTCTGCTCCAAACTGGAAACTGCTGTGCTTTTCCCAGCACTGGGACTACCACTGCATGACCCCCAGAGCTGGATGTTTCTCCCCTGTGTAATTTGGGCAAGGAGAGAAGGCAGCCTCGAGTGGGGCCCGGGGTTTGCTGTGTTCCCACCCTCTCCATCCCCAAAGCAGCAGCTCAGTGCCAGAACACGCTGCTGCTGTTGGCAGATTGCTGCGCTCCCCAGAGCAAAGGGAGAAAGCAAGGGAGGAAGGCAGCCAGCAAAGCTTCTCCCTTACATAAGGCTGGGAGTCCCATGGACAAGCTTACCAGAACATGCTGGTGGGACTGAAGCTGCCCAGCCCTTTGAGTTTTCTTTCTGAAAACTCGAACATGCACTGCAGGCATTGCAATGCCATCACCTGGAGCCCAATTTGTACGCTCTGCTCACAGCTAGTTTGTGACAGGCAGAACAAACAGGCAAAGTGCTCTCCCCTCAGTGATGCTTGCTGCCAAACCTTTCACAAAAGCTGCTTTTTTTTTTCCCCCCTCCTCCCTTGTAGCAATTCCCTGCTTTAACTAAAGCTGTGAAATCCTAAAAGGGGAAAACAAACAAACAGCTGGTTTGGAAAGCAAGAGCAAAAAGGGAGATTTATTCCAGGCAGTGGATATTGCATCATAGGAGCTAAAGGAATATTTTTAGCGCCTCTTGGGCAATATCAGTGTTTTAGGGCCTGAGGAGCTAGGCAGTATTTGCAGGCACTTCATGTTTCCAGAATCCTTTACACTTGGCACCCACATCCACCGTTTTCCTTGGAGATTTGCAAGCACTTTGCAACCATACATTAATTAATACACCAGCCCTCCTCTGCAATGAGGTTTCCCTTTCCCTGTAATGTGCCAGTGCTAGGGACAAGGTAAACTGAGGCACGGCACGGCCATCAGCCTGCAGCACAGTTGAGGCCAGGGACTACATCTAGCCATCCAGCTCTCTTTTCCATTGCAAAAGCACCCTTCCCTTTGTGAGCATGACCCACTCTGACTGCATTTCCCTCTATTGGATGTTGCCTGCCCCATTCCAGAGGAAGGCATGGGCAGATCAGCTCACAGAACCTCTATGCTGGCCCTTGGTGCCACAGAGCAGAGAAACAGAGAGCCAGTATGTCTGAAAGGCAGAGCAGGCAGGCAGGAGTGGAATGGCAAACAGATCAGCAGCTGTATTCAACTGCCTGTATGTGTGACAAGGCAGCTGTACAGGGAAAGGGGGAAAAGGGGCATTTTAATCAGTCATGTGAAGGGAAACACAGAAGATGCTGAACGTCTGTCAAGTGCCAGCAGGTTATTAATCTATTAGCTAATGGGGGCAGAAAAACCTTCTGGGAACCCAGTTATAACAAGACTGCAGTGATCATGGATGCTTTGATAGCCAACAAAGCATCTCAGCCTGTTGCTGAGGTCAGCAAGTGGCTCGGGGACTGATCATTTTAGTTTTGCTATTCCCTTGCTGGTCCTGGCTGACCCTGGAGCAGGATCCTGGCTGAAGAGCTGCTGGCAGACTCTTTTTGGGGTGGGAGATCTCCAGTCATTGCTTGCAGGACTCCTGATGGTGATCTCGGGGCTCTTGGTGCCCTGCCCTGTATTTTGGGATGAGGTGGTAGAAGAGAGGTCATGCTCACCTGTTGGCCTGAGCCTTGCTGGGACACGGTGGGGAAGGAGTGGGCTGCGATACCCTCCTGAGCTCTGCTTGTGGCACAGGGATCCAGCTGGCACATCACCGCTTGCAGGGAGCCACGCAGACCTCCAGCATCCTGTCGTCCCTCTGCTTCCTTGCACAACCAGACCTGCAGGGATAAAGTCAGGCAGCTGCCTGTGACTTCTTCACTAGTGGGCTGAGGGCAGCAGGACCTCGTTGCCAGCAGCAGAGCAGCCCTGGGTGAAACCCTGCAAGGAAAGGCAGGGGAAATGGAGGCCCTTGCTGCCCCTGCCACCTCCCCATGCTGGGCATCGCCCTTCGCTGGTAGCACTGAGATGCAATGTGGTGACACCACTTCCCCCGAGGCACTCACAGCCCTCGTGAGCAAATGGTCTGGAGACATGACAAGGAAGGGCCTCCATGCGCCTCCAGCCCAGTGACAGGGCCATGGGTGTTTTCCAGCTGGGCAAGCAGAAACAAATCCCATTGTCCGCTGATTGGTCACAGCTCAGCAAGGGGCCCGTGGTGCTACAGGGCTCCTGGGACCTGGCAGGGACAGTGGGGTCCAGTCAAGCTCCAGCCCCCTCTCAGCCTGCCCCATTGGAACAGCAGCATCTTTGGGACACAGGACATCTCCCTGCTGTCACACTGGGGGACACAAAAGCCCCTCTGCCCAAACCACTTCTGAAGGTGGCTCATCCTCACCATCTCCTGGGCACAATCCTTCCACAAGCAACCCCTCCATCCCCATCCCTCTGCCTCCCTCACTGCATTGCTGCTGCCCTCTCCTGAGCTCCAGCTGCCCATTTGCTTTCTCCTACAAGCATTAAGGGAGTAAATACTGGCTAATGGTACCAATTAGCAGCTGAGCTGCTGGTGCTAGTTACTGAGTGACAGCTGTGCCGCCAAGGGCCAAGGGTGAAATGTTACCTCACCGCAGGCAGTCTCCACCTGCCAGGGCCCAAGCTGAGACTTGGATAAACTCAAGACACACAGTTCAGGCTCCCACTTGTACCAGAGGAGGCAGGGTCAATCCCTGGCTCAGCGGCAGGCAGGAACACCCTGCGGCATTCAGGGCACAGATCACCCCAAGCACCCTGTCATGGTGTCACTCCAGGTCTCCTTGGCTGAGGATGGAGCTGGTGCTGGCAGAGGGAGCCACTCTATAGCCAAGGTCATCTGGCCCATTGAAGCACTGCCGGGGGCATATCCTCCTCCTTAACTGGCAGCACCAGTCTCCCACGATGGAGCACAGCCATTAAGAAAGAAGTTGGCTGGCACTCAGCCACACTTGTAAAACACTGCAGGGGAGCTGTGAGCTGCTGGGAACCTGGTGAGAGGAAGAGGGGTGGCAGCTGCTGTGTGGTCCTGTTCCCCCTTTTATAAAGTCCATCCACAGCCCAGTGAAGCCAGGTACCCAGTGACTCCCAGGGTCTCTGAGAAGCATCTAAAAGGCACAAGGCTTTCTGTAGGATGGGTGAATGCCAGCTCTGGAGGATAGCCTGAAGCAATGGCTCCCCATCAGCCTTCCCGAGGCACCTTGGTGGCAGCAGACAGAGCCATGCTCCAGCTCTCTGGGAATGCTGCTGAAGCCAGAGTCTGCCCACCCTGCATGGCAGAGCAGAGCCCAGGTGCCTACCTGTTCTCCCTGCCAGCCTGCTCCCTGCAGTCTCTGTGGTCACTGGCACCAGGGGGACCATGGCACACAGCCACCTGCAGAGATGAGGGCTCCAAACACAGGTCCAGGAGCTCTCACCGCCGTGCCAGCCCGGGTCTGTGCCTGGCCCAACATTTGCTGGCTGGCGTGGAGGAATTCCGCTCTGTGCAAATGTCTGGCAAGGCTGACTAAATCCTGTCTGGAGACTAAGTCCATCCAGTCATGCTTTCCCCTTTGGGCGAATCAGCAGCGGATCTGTGGCTGAATGCTCCTAAACATCCCCCAGGGAGGTCTCCAGGAGGGCCCTTTCCCACAGCTTCCAACAGTACCAGCCGTTCATCATTCCTTCCCCTTGCCAGTCATGCTTCCGCAGGTTCCCAAGCTGAGACGAGGCCCCCAGGCCACCCAGTGGAGCACAAACACGGGACATCAAAAGAAGGCCAGGCCAAAGCCATGACCAGCAGCCCAGCTGCCAGGGCAGCACTGGGACTGCTCTCCCCCCTTCCTCAGCCCCTCTGCACAGCTCAGTGTCCAGCAGCGGGCAGAGGCTGCTCCAGCACGGACCAGGCAGGAGGGAACCCTCGGGGCGTCCTGCACCCCCCACACCAGGGGCTGCGTACGCGGCTGGGAGCCTACAGCGCCCCGCGGCCGTGCTGCCGGGGGAGCGCGGCAGAGCTTGCCGGTCCCTGGGTGGAGCAGGGTCTTGGCGCTTCCCAGCCCTTGCAGCGCTCGCTGCCCCGTCCCGAGGGGCTCGGGGGACCCCGGCCCGGCCCGGCCCGGCCCGGCGCGGCGCGGAGCGGAGCGGAGCGGAGCTCCCCTCAGGCACGGCCGGCGCTGCCCCCTGGCGGCGGCGCTGCGCGGGTGCGCCCGGGAGCTCCGGGGGCGCACGGGGAAGGAATTAGCCGGGAGCGGGCTTAAGCGGCTCCGCGGAATGCGGGAGCCGGGCTGGGGAAGCAGCGTGGGGGGAGCGCAGCAGCGGCCAGCTGGTGGCTGGTGGGAGAGGGTCTGGCATTCCACGGTGGGGAGGCATCCCAAGGCATCCCTGGGGCACGGCAGGCACGGCCCTCATGGCCCACCGCCATGAGGATGAGGAGGCAGTGAGGGGCAGCAGGGAGACGGGGGAATGAACGGCACTAGGAGCCAAGTGCACAAAGCGGGACCCCAAAATGTGGGCTTGTGCGCACTGTGCTAACCCATGGGGGGACTGGGGATGAGTGGAGCTGGGAAATCTGGGAGCAAGCAGGGAAGTCCGAGGGCAGAAACAGGAGCTTTTGTTTGAAGGTGGTTTAAAGAAGCAGAGTTTGCCTATAGGTAACACACACTGTGCAAAAAAGCAGGGATAGTGTTAGGAAGCAGATTTCACGGTCAGGATGGATCTCATGAGACTGTGACAGTCACCCTGAGCACGGTAGCTGTCCTGCAGGGCTGTGCTTGCTGCTCAGCTGCAGGCCACAGAGGAAGGAGTTCTGGCTGGTCCCCTGAGAACCCCGTGTTCCACAGGGATGGGATGGGAAAAGGCTTGAAGTGCACCTCCTCGGCATAGGTTACTTCTCAAAACGCAGCTTGCCTGCTTCTCTCCTTGGTCCTGGGCTGTGAGACATCCAGGGTCCCTTGTGCCAGGGACCCAGTGCCTCAGGGACACGAGGGGCTCCTGGCACTACCCTCCCAGGGACTCAGGGCCTCAGGCTTTATTCTCTACATCCATACTCAGCTGATAGGGACTCAGTCTCCAGGGAAACAGCCTGCTCTTCTAACACTGCTGCCCAGACCCAGTAAATCTCTTTTCTGGCAAGACAAATGACAAAAGACAGCAGTGGTGTCTGGCTTCCCACAAAGACCCCTCTTCTGGGGAGGAGCTGCAGACATCACCAACCCCCTGTCTTTCTCCACTCTCCACAGAGGATCTGCCATCTCCAGAGCATGCAAGCAGGTGGGAAAGTCTCACCTGACTTTTACTAGTGCTCTGTCCTGGGATGTTAAAGCTGGGAAGCCTCACAGCAGAGTTGAGCTGCTATGCAGTGCCCAGCAGGGCTGCTGCTGGCCCTGCTTTGCATCTGCAGTCGTGGAGGTGCTGGGTTCCCTGCAAAAAAGCAGGCTTCTCAAGAAGGAAGGGAGCTCCACAAACCCCTAGCTTTCTAGAGAGCACTGGAGGGTCTTGTAGCTGGCAGTAGCTCAGGGCTGGGCTGCCTGCTCTGGTGAAGGACAGGCTTCTCTTCCACTGCTGCCTGGTCTCTCCCATCCTGCTGGTCCCAGTGACATCCAGCTTGCCTTCGGGGATGCTCTGGGCATTCCTGGCAGGGAATGCCAGGATTTCTTATATGTCTGTGCAGAAAACAGGGCAGCACAGCTGGTGCTCCTCTACCAAATCCTCCATCACCTTCCCTGCACAAGGCTGAGGACCATGACAGATAAATTTCACTATCTCCTACCATCCAGCTGTGCCAGCTTCCCTCACTCCCCACATTTTCTGATCCATTTCAGCCCCTACAGCACCTGCTTGCTCTCTTCCCAGGACAGCACCAGTGCGCTGAAGGGATAAGGACAAAAAGCAACAGTGGGGACCCTGTTTACTAACCTCTTGCAGTAAGACCTTTACTGGTGCAGCAGAGCAGTGCCCTGACCTTGTGAGGCACCACTGATTTGGACTGATTTGGGTCAAGGGCCGTGCTAGAAACCCTGCTCTGTCTGTACCTTCACCTCTCTTCTGCCTTCACACGAGGTCAGGCTCCTGCAAACAAATCTTGGGCCATGCCTTGGACTCAGAATGCAGCCAGGACCTCTGCACTGGGCCAGATCACACCGAGGGCAGCCAGGGAATGGTGCCTGGGGAGAAAGGACCTGCATGGGGAATGGTGCAAGGGGGGGAGGGCAAGCTCCCAGCGGTCAGCCTACAAATAGAAAGGGTCATGGGAGAGTGCCCAGCTACTGGGACAAAGGGCCTGCAAGAGGCGAATGGGGTTGTAGAAGTTGTTCTGGCAGGAAGGTGAGCGGTGGCACAGCCCCAGGAACCCCAAGAACGGGGAGGGCTCCCTGGAGGTGTTCCATGTGGTGCAGGCACCCCCGAGGCCATGCAGGAATGTGCGACTGGCGGGGCAGACAGGGAGCCAGCACTCAGAGAAAGCTGGGACTGACACAGGAAGGTGACTGACGGGGCCGGTAAGTCGGGTGACATCCCTGTGGGCAGAGTAACCAAACACCGTCCCCAGCTGGCTCTTTCGGGGCACGGCGAAAGGGGCAGCGTTTCTTGCCCCGTGGTACTGCGTTCCCGGGACAGGCTCCCCGGCCCCGCGGCGGTGCTGTAGAGGGAAGGGAAGGGAAGGGAAGGGAAGGGAAGGGAAGGGAAGGGAAGGGAATGGAGCAGCACCCAGCCCAGGCAGGAGCGGGGCCGAGCGCCCGGTTCGGAGCCCGGTCGGACAGTCCGGTCGGACAGGGGCCGCCGCCGCAGCCCCGGCCGCTCGGCACGGCCGCGGCACGGCCGCCGGGGCTTCCCCAGCGCCGCCGCTGCTTCTGCCGGGGACTCCGCTCCGCCCCAGCACCCACCCGCTCCCGAGGCAGCCGGGGCACCGCCGCGTCGCTTACACGTTTCCCCGGGGGCTGCCGGCTCCTTCCCGCGGCGCCGCCGCCTGCAGGGCACGGTCCCGTCCCGGTGCCAGCGCTGCCGGCCGCGGCGCGCCGGTCCTAGCGCTTCCCGCCGCGCCAAGGGCACGGCGCGGGCGGGCTGGCACTGCCCTCGGCCCCGCGGCCGCCGGACTGCAGCCCGGTGCCCCCACCCCTCGCTTTGACCCGGTGACACCCCCAGCTGCATCGGCCGCACCTGGGAGCGGGAGGGAGGCTGCTGGGGCCGCCCCGCTACCGCAGCTCCGGCACAGGAATGTCCAGGGCTCTGGGCTTTTCGCCAGTGTCTCCCCTATTCCTGGAACAGACGGCTGGCCCTACTGCCCTGCGAGGGGGCACAGGCGTGCTTTTGCCTGGGCAAGGAGAGCAGGGTGCGGCAGGCAGCCCCCCTCCACTGCTGCTCCCTGCTTTCACTCCCCCCTGCGCCGGGGTCAGGCTCCGAACCCTCCCTGCCGCTCTGGCACTAGAAAGCTCCGGACCCTGGTTGGGGTCCCTCAGTGTGTGATGGCCCCAGAGCTCAGCACAGGCTCCCGGCTGCGGGGTGACCTTGAGCAGGACTGCCGAGCTGCCGAAATGGGGGACAAGACCTTGGCTCAGCGGAGGAGGCTGGAACCAGACCCTCACCTTGGTGCCTGGCAGAACAAGGAACAGCAGGGACAGTGCTTACTCTGGTCACCTCCCTGCCTGCACCCTGCCCTTACCTTTATAGCTCAGCTCTCCTGGTGCCAGATGATGCTGCCTGCAGACTCCTCACTGCCTGGTGCCAAGCAGGGTTGGGATTTCCCACGGCAGCAGGACCAGGGTGCAAAGGCTTCACCACCTCACAGGCTCTGCAGCCGGAGTGGGTTTTAGAGCCCTGGCGCTGGCTGGGGCTGGCTGAGCACGGCTTCCGCTGGCTCAGCAGGTGGAGGCTGCATGCACGGGCAGATTAGTGGGGGGGAGGAACTGGCTTCTGCCATAGGAACTACAGGCGGGATTCGTCAGCGGGTTGCCGTGGGGCCAAGTGCCAGCAGAGGGGAGGAGAGAGGGGAGGTTGTGGGTGGGCAGCTGCCTCGGGGGCACAATGAAGCCTGTACAACGGGGGTACTGAAAATGGTGCTGCAGGTGCCAGCATCGTCCCTTGGATGGTGTTACCTCTTGAGTGGCACATGTCACTCCGTGCTGGACTTGGGCCATAGTGGGACTCTTGCTGAGCTCCTGCCCCACCATGGGTCAGCATCCATCCCTGGGGCCAGCAGGGGGGCCCTTAGTAAAGCAACCTGCACCCACTGCCCCTCTGCCGGGCCCCGCAGCTGCTCAGGAATGAACTGGCACCAGCCCACCAGCTGCTCTCCTGGTATGCACAGCCGGAGCCAGAATGCTGTGCCTTGACCTCCTCACTGGTGTGGACAAGCCTGGCCCCTGCCCAGGGCATCTCCCCTCCCAGCCTTACCATCCTGCTTGTCTTTTCCCATTAAGGAAGTGCAGGCAGCTGAGCTTTGGTGCTGGAGGAAAACAGGTGTCAGAGCCAAGAGTGATGGAGCCAAGTGGGGGGTGGTAAGACACAGGAGAAGCTCAGAAAGCACACCCCAGCCCACACCGGGGCATTCCCCACCCCTTGCTGGGAACTTGGAGAAAGTCCATCTGCTGCTGACCCTGGTGTGCTCACCTCCACCTCACTGCCTGTCTCCAGTCCCAGGAACACTGCAGGAGGGAGATGGGGTGGCAGGAGCATTTCTGCTCTCCTAGCCCTTACTGCAGAGCTGGGCTGCAGCCAGCACTTCTATTTTAAGCCCCACAATGTGTTTGAGGAGGCAAGTGGTGTGCACAGCTGAGCCTCACAGCCTGACAGGGAGAGGCCCTGCTACCTACGCCCCTGGAAACTTCCCCTTCTCCCTCTAGGGCTGTTCCCCTTCTCCCTCTAGGGCTGGTACAGGCTCAAGGCACGTTGGCCCAGCTGTTTTTTCCCCTTCTCAGTACAGGCAGCAATTGGGGCAGCTGAAACTGGCATGGTCTGGTGAAATTACTGCAAAAATATCTGGGCTGTAGGAATGGGGCTCTATCCACACACTACTGCCCTCATCTGTGTCATGCAGCATTCACCTGCTGTGACCTAGGCTGGCAGCCATCCTGTGAGAGAGTAAGGCCGGGCAGTCTTGGCAGGGCTGTGCAGGCAGGAGTATTTACTCTGTAGGTAGTGACTTCCCTGCTCAGTTCCCAGGGCAGGGAAAAGGGGCCCAGACATTCTGCGGGATTAGCTGGGCTGAGTGCAGGCAGAGAGGAAGCATGGGACAAAGCATCCTTGTGAAAGGCACCAAACAGCTCAGGCTTCCCCCCCGAGCAGGACTGAACCTCACTGCAGGGCCCTCCTCATCTGAAGCTCCCCTGACTCCTTAGCAAGGACCACCTTGCAGAAGGCTCCTTTCCTCCTGTGCCGACGGATGCTGCTGGACAAAAAAGCTCCCACACTAAGTGTCTATTTATCTTTTAATAAAAACCATCATCCACCCCCTGTGCTTGTGCTGTGTGTCATTAGGATGCCTGGGCAGCCAGCAGCACCCAGGGAGAGCACTGGGCAGGAGGGGTGCTCAGCGCCAGGCTGAGGCTGGGGGCTGCAGTGGCTGGGGCACAGGGCAGCCCCGGGGCTGGCTGAAGCAGAGCCACTTGGCACAGCCTCTTGCCCCTGGGGAGACAGCGAGCCATGAAGTGGTGCTGGGAGTAGAGACCATGCCAGAGTGGCCCAAGAGGAGGATAAGAGGCAGGTGAGGGCATTTTCTCCCTTTGTCTGGGGCTCACTCTTTTTTCCCAAAGAACTTCTTGAAGACAGATTTGTTCTTGGTGCGAGGGGGGCTGGTGGTCTTCTCTCGTGTGTCCCGGGGGCTCCCCGTTTGGGCCACGAAGGAGTGGCAGCGTGCCCGGGGCACGGCCGACACCTGCTCCCCTATGTACAGTGTGACAGAGTAACTGCTCCCGGCCTCCGCCGGCTCCTTGGGCACCGCCAGCGGCGTGATCTTCTGGTAGGTGGCTGCAAGAAGGAGCGGTCAGTGGAAGGGGCAGGGTGCCAGCAGACCCTGGCAGCCCTCTAGAGCCCTCCCCAAACAGGGGCTGCAGCCAAGGGCACAGGTATGTAGGACCAGGTGCATGCTGGAGCAGCATCGCATCTGTCCTTGGAGGTCTGAGGGGACAGAAGCACCTCCAAGGTGGTGGTGGTGCCACCTCCTGGCTGTGACAGCGAAATCAGGACTGTACCTGAGGTGAAGGAGTAGGACCTCCTCTTGTTGGCCACCAGCCCATAGTCATCTTCTGGGCAGATGTTGTCCCACAGCCCGGGGGATGCCCTGGATGACCACTGCTGCTCCTTGTGCCCAGCCCCCTGAGCATTCTCTGAAGCAGAATGGAGACATGTCATAAGGCAAGGCCATCACAGGATACCCCTGTGTCAGCCCCAAGGACAAGAGGGAAATGTATGACTATCTCAGTATCCCAGGAAGTGAAGTAAATGTTCCTTTCCCCAAGTCCCAAGCTCTAGGACTCCTAGCCCAGATATCACCAAGTTCAAGACTGACCGACAGCCTTCAGCCTCCCTCAGCTGCCTCCCATGTATCTCTCTGGGCTGGGGAGAGAAGCTGGGGGACAGTGATAACCAGCCAGACAGGAAAGTCACCTGCTGCTGTCACAGTCCCATCGACTGGGCCATCCTGGCCGCCCAGAGGCCGCTGCAGTAGTGGGCTTGCACAGGGTAACACCACAATCTCCTGGCTCTTGGTGGTGGTGACCTGATGATGTCCCTGCAGGTGGGAGGTCCCGGGGCTGGAGACCCTGCTGAAACTGAAAGCAGCAGAGATTTAGCAAACCAGACTGGCCCACCAATGCCCTGCTGGAGCAGCATGCTCTGGGAAATGTGGGATAGAGTTATAACAAAACCCAGCTGGCCAGCTCCAGGCTACTCACCTGCCAGTACCACCAGTGCCCTCGACACGCCGTGCTGCCGCCTGGAAGTAATCCACTTCGGGGAAACCTGGGGGCACAGCAAACATCCTCCAGTGCACAGGATTGTCACACAGAACCATGTGTGACAGACTGGCCATGCTGCATGGCTGGCTCCTCTAACCTCCTGCTGTACCACCTGCTCTTGGTCTTGACAACCAACCTAGGACTTCATAGCAGGGCTTGAACTTCTCAGGTATGGGGAGAGCAACAGGAAGACCTCAGTATTACAGGTCTCCTTGCCTCAAGGGCAAGCAAGGCATTTCCAAGCCCAGCGGATATGGAGGAAGACCAAGGCGTAATTATAATTTTCCTGACACGGGCTTTTTGCTGCTGAAGCACCAGTGACGTCAGCTGTGCTATTCCTGATTTATAGCTGTGTATGTGGTGTGAAAACAAAGCCTCCAAATCCTGCCTGGCAGAGAACTGCTGTTCCCAAGGCAGGCTAGGAAGATGCATAAATCAGAGTAAAATGTTGTGCTGCTTCTCTTCTGACCCCCCATGTATCAAAGGGCTCAGCAGGGACTGAACAAACATGGTAACCACATAGAGCTGGGCCCCTGCTCTGCCTGCAAGGGCTGCTCACCTGAGTTTTGCTGCAGCTTTGAGACCCATTCATTCATGAGAGCCTGGGTGGGGGCCCTCAGGAGGTATTCAGAGCCATCCTGCAGCCTGCAGGGAGAGGGGAAGAACATTTTAGGGTGCAGACATGACAGCCCCCACCAGACCAGAAAAGAAGAGAAGCAGGTGAGAAAGAAGGAAGGAAATCCTCATCTAAGCACTGAGCTGGTCCTGCCTGGGGATGTTGGTATGTGTCTGGCCCAGCAGGGACACACTCTGGGAGGGCTGTGGTTACTGCTCTGGACTGGGGACTCACTGAAGCCTGAAGCAGTTGGTCTTCTTGGTGTACTCGGCATCTGGGGTGCAGACTGCCCCGGAGAGGTTCAGGGGAAGGGCCACCACGGAGCTCTGCAGCACAAGGGAAAGCAAGGGCAACAGTGGGATTGGACAGCTCTGCCTTCCCTGGCCATGGGGCCCAGAGCCATCACCCTGCTGCCAGCCCCCTCCCACGTCACCCCAATCTCCTCCAGCGCACCTTGAGGCTGTCCCTGCGGTCCTGGTAGAAGCACAGTGTCTGCCTCATCAGCACGGCATGGAAGAGCCCCCAGGCCCGGCAGCTGGCCTGTGGGACACAAGAAGGGGACAGCTGTGATGCCAACAGCTTTGGAAGAAGACAGATGGTCTCATGCTGCTCAAAAGACGGCCCAGCCCCTCTGAGGCTCTGCCCTTCCAGAATGGCCAGCAGCATTGCTGTGGTAGATCAGGAACATCCCTGGCTTCCTTCCATCCCCTGACATGTTCCAGCACCCCTGTCCCAAAGGAGTCCCACAGCCATGTCTGTACCTTTCTCCCTCCTGTCTGCAATACGTGCTTCCTTTCCAGCGTCCCCTCCATCATCTGAAACTCCATTTTACCAGGCAGGACCTGCAAGGGCACAGAGGGTGGGCAAAATCTTCTCTGGGGCTGGTGGTGCCAGCTCAGTCTCCACGCACATGAGGCCTATATGACCCATCCCTGGTCAGCGATGCCAAAGTGGGAGTGGGATGACAATGAGGAACAACTTTCTCACACGGGCAGGGGCTGGGCTGTGTTAAGCTTTAGGGTGAAGTGTCACTTTGCTGAGGCTATGGATTGCTGGGGGTTGTGTATGCTGCAGGGACCCCAAATACCACACGTAGCCCATCCCCACCAGCTGAAGAAAAGGGGCCACTGGAGTCAGGGAGTCCCCAAATACAGGTTATATATGCCGGAGTGGATAACCCAGCTGCTGCCTTGGCTGTTCCCCAGCCCCCTACCTGATCCTGAAGGAGAGTCCCTGGCCTGTGGATCTCACCTTGCTGCTCTCTCTCTCCTCTTGCCGATGCCTCTGCTGATCCCAGGCACTGGAGGCATCCAAGGGTGCTGCAGACACCAGCTCCTCCACATGGGGGGAAACCCTGAGCCCATTGGAACTGCCACTGCCACCGTGCACCACCCCGGGGCTCTTCTCTCCCGACGGGCTGTGGAGCAGCTGGGCAGCGGTGGGAAGGGTGAATTTGGCCACTAGTACATTGTTGGCTGATGAGAGGATGAGGGGCCTGCCAGCAGTGGCGCTGGGGCTGGGCAAGCTGCCTCCCCTGCTGCTCGCCCTGTGGCTGGCACAGCTGCCTCCCGGTGAGCTCTGTGCCCGTCGCTCGTGTGCCCCATCCCAGATGGCCTGCAGCTCCTCCTCCTCTTCCTCAAACTGCCTGTGGGCAGGGTGGCAAACTTCCTTAGTGCCCAGTGCAGGGCTCTGGGGCTGTGGAGACCCCAGTGCCCACTCAAAGACAGAGAGCTGGGTGGGGGCAGCAGGGGAAGCTGGGGACCCTGTGGGCTGGCTGCTGCAGGCTGGCTGCTGTGCGCAGGCAGGGCTGGGGATGGCTCCAGCCCTGCCTGGGAGGCTGGCAGGGGATGATCCAAGCTCTAGCCAAGCGGCTCTGTGATGCCTGGCCCTGCCAGTGGCAGTGGGGCTGTCATCCTGGCCAAAGTGGGTGGCTGGCTCATCCCCCATACGGACACGGGACGGCCGGCTCGGCCTCAAGTTCAGAAGGTCTTTACTGGTGCTGCTGGGGTGCTGTGGGGTCCAGTGCTCCTTCCCAGCACGGTGTCCTCTCTGCTGGCTGTAGCTGGGGTCAAAGCTCACCTCTTGCTCACTCTTGGGGGACATCCCCAGCCTCTTGCTGGGCCCCTGGGGACTGTGCCTATCTTCCTGCCATCCAACTCCATGCGTGCCTGTGGGCTTCCAAGGCCTCACCCCTTGATCCTGCCTCTGCTCCTGCCCCTCTGCCTCCTGCTGCCGTGCCTCAGCCCCTCGGTGGCACCCCAGGACCACTGCATCCCTTGGCAGCTCCAAACTGAGCACAGAGCCCAGGGAAACACGGGGGCATTTGATTTTGGGGTTAGGGAGGCAGGGGTTCTGAGGGGCTGCCCCGCACTCGGCATCGATGTCCTGCACCAGCGGGTTCCTGACGTAGAGGAGCAGCTCCCCCAGCTGAGGTCCAGCAGCAGCTGCCCCTGGCCCCCCCTTCCTCCAGCCACACTTCTGAGGCCACGTGTTGCTGGGCCCGTGGCATTCCTCGGGCGTGGGCCGCAGGGAGCTGTCGCCCATGATGCCCCGGAGAGTCAGCAGCCGGGCCTGCTCCGCCCTGGCCTGCTCCCGCCGCTGCAGGCTGTTGAAGAGACAGCCAGCGCCGGCCTTGGGCAGGGTGTGGGAGACAGCCGCCATGCCAGCGCTGCATGCCGCAGGGCGGCGGACAACAGCCGGCGGCCGCTTCGCCGTGCAGGTTTTCCTGGCCTCCAGCTGCACCTGGGGAAACAGAGAAGGAGAGAGGCGTGATCGCCATCGCTGGAGCTTCCACCACCCTGTGCCAACTGCCCCCTTTCCATGCTGCATCTGGGAAAGCTGAGAATGACAGAGCTTCACCTCAGAACCCTGAGGGCTGCTCCCACACTGGTGCAGGCAGGGTAGAGGCAGACAAGGGAACCTGCCCATGATGGAGTCCCCCAGGAGTGGGTACAGCTGGGGCTGACTGCCATACAGCTTTTCCCTGGCACTGCTGACCTCCAAGCCATCACTTTTGGGTGGCTACTGAGACAGCAGGCACTGCAGTCCGTGCCTGCCAGCCCTGTAAGCTCCAAGCAGTAAAGCAATGAATGCAAGGGCAGGGACTGAGTGCAGACCCTTCCCCTCCCATTCTCTGCAGACCCTCTGCTGGGATTCCACAGCTGCAAGAGTCTGCAGGAGCTGGAGCAGCATTCCTCTGTATCCATTAGGCTGGATGGCGCCCATTAGCAAAACCCTCCTGGCAGCCCAGCAGCCCCTGCCCCTGCCTCAACACCCTCCAGCTTCTCTGTCCTCCTGTCCTCTCCCTTGGGCTACTGAGCCTGGCTGCCCTTGGGGCTCCTCACACACAGACCTTTTTGCACAGGCTCTGGAGCAACAAAGACATCTGAGCCTCTACAAATTTCCAAACTCCCAGCCTCAGAGTTACAAGCCAAGCAACCTGGAGTGAGATCCCCACCCCAGCAAAATGTGCACCTCACACAGTCCCAGCCACCCTTGTCCCCTTCAGCTGGCTACACAAGGAACTGCTGCTGCCCCCAGCAATGGAGCAGGGAGGCTCTCCCACTGGCCACCAGCTAGCCATGCCTCCCATGGCCACCAAAGTTACTTGAATGGGGGGCCAAACTGCAGCAAGCCCTGCCTGAGTCCCCTTCTCACATGTCCCAGCATCCATTCTCTGGACCCCACAGCACCAGAAGGATTTTCGCTCTCCCAATGAACCACTGCCACCAGGGCACTGTGGCATGGCCAGGAGGGATGGTGGCAGGCAGGTTCACACCATGCAGCCACTCTGCCCAGCATGCAGCCTTCCCCGGGACGTTACCTCTTCCACCAGCTGGCGAGGTGGCTTTCTTTTTCGCTTTAAGCTACCCCAAGTGTTTCCTAAAAGCCCCTGGCAACGCTTCCAAAAGGTTTTACAGCCTGAGTGTTTAGTGGCGGGGAGCTGAGCAAGGGGAGAGAAAGAGACACACAGAGAGCACAGAGTGGGCAAGGAGCTGCAGCAGGAGAGCACAGGCAAAGTGGGTGGCGCAAGCCGGCCTCAGCCCTAAGGCATCACGCAGCATCAGCATGGCCAAAGGCCCCTCTCCTGAGACCAACACAGACCCAGCAGCTCACTTAGAAATGCCCTAGAGGGGTCTCAGCTTGGGGGTCAACCCGCAGCCCTCACAGCCTGCATGGGGCACAGCTCCAGAGAGCTGCCCAGGCTGTGTGGCCACTGGCCCATGGTTCTGCCAAAGCCGCCCAGCATTCCCCCGTACCATTGGCAGTGCCTCCTCCCCTGGCCGCTCGCTGCTGGCCAGCAGCTGTGCCTTCTTCTTCTCGCCCTTCTTGCCAATGCTGAGGATGAGGTTGACCGTCCCCCCGAGACCACAGGGGCCCCGCGGTGGCAGCAGCAGCGTGGAGGTCTCAGCAGGATCCCAGGTGGCAGCCTCCTTGGGGGATTCTGCATCATGGGGTGCTTTGCTGCTGGGCTCCCCCCAGCTCTGCTCCACTCCTGATGGGGCATCTGAGAGGGGTGATGTAGGTGGGGAGATGGTGGTTTTCGATGGAAGCTTTGGCTCTAATCTTTGCACAGGCTCGAGGACGGAGGAGGACATGAACTTCACTGGGCTGTGGATGCTTTCCAGGTGGGGTGGAACACATGAGGCATGCTGCTTCTGGGGACCAAGGCCAGAGAGGGAACATGAAAGAAGGGCTGCTGAAGCCAGGCATTTTCTCAGGATAGCCTTCCCTTTGCCCCACCCGAACCCCAGAGACTCCCAGAGGTATTGGCACACATGCCTCCTCATCTTCTGCATTACCCACTCCATCCAGTGCCTCTGCTACCCTCAGCCTCAAGGCTGGTCATTCTCCCTGACAGTCTCAGAATGGCTGGGTACTCACTTGACCAGTGGGGGATGTGCTTGAGAGGTTCTCCGGGTCCCTGCTGTCCTCCTGTCTGCTCCCCAGATCCTGCTGCTGATGCCTCTGTGCTCGCCAGCGCACCAGCACCCAGCCCAGCATGCTCTGCAGCTCTTCCAAGCGCTCCTTTATCTGATGGGAGGAGAGATGCTGGGCAGCCTGCAAGAACTCCTGGCCCAGGGACACTAGTCCTACCAGGATATCTCACAACAGAGCAGTTAGGAGGTTTTTACAAGTGGAATACAGTCACAGCCACATCAACTCAGATCTCAGAATCCACCGGGTGAAACTTCTTCCTGCCCTGAGCAGCCCCAGGGATGCACAGCTGTCCCCATCCCACCTACTGGGCTCTGCACCCACACCTTGCTCTTTCTATCATGGTCCTGTCCCCAGAGGACTTCAGGGAGTGCTGAGAATTTCCCCCCAGCCCTATTTCCCCAGTCCTTACTGTTGCACTCAGGTAGTGCTCCTCAGACACCAGCTGCTGCCCTGCTGCTGCTAGTGCCTCAAACTCCTTGAGTTTCTCTTCGATTCTCCTCTCCAGTTCCTCACATGGAGTCTCCGGGATACTGGAGCTGCTTGGGCTTTCAGAGAAGATCTGAGCCCGTGTGTCCTCAGTCCAGGAGCTGTGAGCACGTGAAAGACAGGCTGAAGAATGACCCAACCCTTCTCCAGCCCCGCAGGCCCCAGGGAAGCCATTCCCATGCTCAGGGATAGTTGGAAGCGGCTCACTGCGGTTGTGGCAAGACTTTTGGGACAGGATGAGATGCTGCAGGGCTGCCTCACACAGACAGCTGTGGTGCAACCCTGCATTCCAGGCTCCCCATGGTGACGCCTGGCTGCAGCTTCAGCACTGCCCACATAGTTGCCAATGCCATGCCCTCACCAGCTCCCCCTCAACCACCACAGAAGCAACCCCAACAGCTCAGTGCCACTTACATCATGGCTAAATAATCCTTGAAGAAGTGCCGGAGCTGGCTGGCCTGCTGCACGCGGAGCCGGGTCTCCCGCAGCAGCTCTCGCAGCCCTGCCCAGGCCCACAGCGTCTCCTGCAGCTCCCGGCTGACGGGGCACTGCCGAGCGGGGCACAGCTCTTGCAAGCGGGCAGCTGCCCTCTCCAGCTCCTCCAGCTGCCCTTGCAGGGTCTGTGACACTGCATGCTAAAGATCACAAGGCAGGAAAGGTTCAAGATGCATCCAACCCCTCTGAACCCAGGCTGGACTCGCCTGCATTCTGGGATGCAGGGACAGAGGAGAGGATGCTGGTACATGGGCTGCAGAGAGTGGGCAGAGCTAGCCTCAGCGGGGAGCATGGGAAGAGCACAGAACTGCCTGGCTTCCCTGCCCTGTGTGCATGAGTCACTTCCCCACCAGAGGGAAGGAGCGAGGTGCTGGCGGCTGGGTGTTGGCACATGGGAGCTGATGCAAGCTCTGTCCCTTTGCCTGGCCCATGCTATCAGAGGGGAGCAGAGCAGGCAGGTCTCAGCTCCACTGGAAAATTCCAGCCCGCCCTACCAGAGTGTGCCAAGGCTTACAACACCTGGGCCCCTGGAGTGGGGCCAGAGCCTCACTGGGACAGCCCCAGCCAACCGAGACACCTCCCTGGCAGTGCTCCCCTGACTCACCTCCATCTCCTGCTGGCAGCTTAGCAAGCCCTGCAGCCCTTGCAGGTCCTTCTCACTCTTCACCGTGGTGAAGCTGTTCTCTGCTAAGGCAATGTCTTGAGACAGCGCCTTGGCTCTGCGCTGAAGGGCTTCCAGCTGTGGGGATATCTTCGCCACCTGGATGGGCAGGAGGGGACACAGAGGGAGATTAGCCCTGGGGTGGAAGCCCCTGTGCCTGCCACATAGCCCCAGCCCACCCCAGCCTGGGGACACCCTGCCATGCAGCTGCAAAAGGGCAGGTGCCAGCCATGGGAGAGACAAGGATGCCAGCCTCGCACAGAGCGGTCCCCATGAATCCCAATGCTCTTGTGTCCCACTGAGGACAGCTGAAGTGCGTGCCCTGTCCCAGTCAGCCGGCATGTCCAGCTGCAGATGAACCACCCAGCTGCATGCCCAGGCCCCCAGCCTCCATTCCCTACCAGACGCTCCAGGTTCTCCGTCTCTGCTGCCACCTCCATGACCCTCTCCCGCTCCTTCGCCGCGTCATTCAGCATCTCCACGGCCTCCTGCAGCTCTCCCAAGGGGCGGCTCATGTCCTCACTGCTTGGAGACTTCTCAGCCTGGGCTGAGAGCAGGGGAAAAGACCCCTGCGAGCCACAACGCCCACTCCCTGGCTGAAGCCAGCAGAAACACCAGACATAAGAGGTGGGGAGTGACACCCCAGGCAGCTGGGCTGGAGGGGAGCACCCAACAGGGACCCCTTGCCAACCACAGATCAACCCTTGGTCCAATCCCAGGTGCTGTGTGATCCCAAGGGATGCCTGGCCACGCTGCTCACCGCTGCAGATCCCTGCTGGCTCCGTGCCTCCTCCTCTTGCAGGTCCTGCAGGAACTCGGACAGCACCAGGGAGTCCCGCAGATCTGCTGCCCGGTGCCGCAGGGCTGCCTGCACGTGTGCCAACCTGTGGGGAGAGGCGCTCATCAGAGGTGCTGGCAGCTTCTGCACCTCCTCAGGGACAGCATCCTCCTCCCACCCAACGGGGACCAGAGAAGAGGCACCTTCCTCCAGGACTCACTTCTCCTCCACCATCTCCACTTTCCTCTGCATCTTCCTTGCTCCCTCGTGCTCAGTGGGCGTCTCGCCTGCTGCTTCTTCCCGCAGTGCCTGCAGCTTGAGGCCACAGAGCAGGAGCTGCTTCTCCAGCCGGCTCATTTCTTCCAGGTCCTGGCGCAGCTCTGCCGGGCTTCTCATGGCAGCCGGTTCCAAGAGCGACCCAGCCACGTCTTGCAGCCACCGCTCAGCCTGGTCCAGCTCCCCCACCAGCCTCAGTGCCTTCAGGGAGAGCAGGGAAGCCATCAGCCTGGCTCTGAGCCACCAAGGGGAGGCAGGAGCCATGCTGGCATCCCGCTGGGGGTACCTGGGGCACAGGCAGCACAGTGGGAGAAGTGTGCCATCTGTAAGGCCAGCCAGAGATGGCAGTGCCAGTGTTGCAGCTGCAGGCCCCATAGGTGCCAGCCTCACTTGGTGATCCCCAGCAAGCTGCTCCAATTGGAGCATGCCGTGTGCCCACCTTAGCCCTGACTCCACGTACCTTATCGATTTCTTGCAGCACTACGCCATTCTCCTGGTGCCTCCTCTGCAGGTCCTCCCACAACTCCCCCAGTTCCCGCAGCATGGCCTCCACCTGAGGGCTCCCAGGAGGCTTCCCTCGTGCTGGCCCCTCCTGGGAGGCAGGGAGGGCAGTCAGGATGGGCCCCACCTGGTGTCCTCCCCCCACCTCACATGCAAGCAGGCTCACCAGGAGCACAGCCCTGGCACTGGAGCTGGGGACCAGGGGCTCTTGCTGCATCCGTGCTGCCTCCAGGCTCGCCACTGGACATGGGGGGACTCCCATACCCACACTCTCCTTGTACGGGGACAGAGTCTGCTGAGGAGCAGATGTGCTGGGTTAGTGTCCAGACCAGGGTGTGGGCACAAGCCTGCATGCCCACGGGCAGCAGGAGGAGGTTAGGGAAGTGAGTCCTTCCCAGCACTGTCTCCTCTTGGGTGGGCAGGGAGCAAAGGGGACAACTGGGGAGACATTACCATGTTCACCACCTGGCAGACGTCCTGCACTTGGGTCTCCAGCTGCCGCATCCCCCACTCAGCCTCTGCCTCTCTCCTCCTCCAGCAGAGACAGGAGAGGGACAGTCAGGACTGCAAGGTTCCCCCTTGCATAGGGGAACCCATCCCTGTCCCCTTTGACTCTGTCCTGCTCCCACAGCCACCTCCACAAGCTGGTACCTCTTGCTGTCCCCTCCATGAGGGGGCTGTCCCACTGCTGGGGAGCCAGGGCTGCTCTCTTCTCCCTTCTTGCTCTCTGCCATCTTCTCCAGCACATCTTTTGGTACCTGCGGCACAAAGGTTCCCATTCCTCCTTGGCCAGCACAAAGCATACACCTGCTTTGCCCCAGGCCTGGCACTTATCACTTCCCATAACTGGTGGGACCAGATCCACGGGTGTTCAGCTTGGACTCTGCCCAACACCTGAACCCCTTTCCCACAGGCTGCCTTGCCTTCTCAAAGCAGGGGAGCTGAAGTCACCTGGAGGAAGTCAGTGCTTACCATGCTGCTGAGTCCTCTTGTCCATTTGGCTGCTGCTTCCTTACCCACAGCCCCGTGACTGCTATCGTCTCCTCGAGGCTCAACATTTGGAGCTGCAGCTTTGCCCCCCGGGGAACTGCCTGCCCGTGCTGGAGCCTTCCCTGTCCTGGGAAAGGAAGGCAAGGGAAGCCCAGGGCAGCGGGAGACCCTGAGTGGAGCTGGTGCCCCAGAGACAGCCTGCTGGGGGCTGACCCAGGTCCTTCCCAAGCCTCTGGCTCCTGTGCTGGGAGGTCAGGGTTGAGACCCTGGTGCTCCTGCCCAGCTATGCTCTACCTCAGTGCCTGCTGGAGCTGTGCCCAGCTCTCCTTTACATCTCGGTGCTTTGAGGTGACTCGGGCTGCCAGGCTGGGCTGCAAGTTTAGGAGCTGGGACACTGTCACGTCCAGCATCTGGAGAAAAGAGAGCAGCTGGGAAGTGATGGAGACAGGGTTCATGAGTGATGAACCACCATGGCCAAGGGCAGGGTGTGTGGGGTGCCCACAGAGCCCACAGCGCTGCCGGTGGCAGAGCTGGCCTGGGCAGGTGCACATGTCCCCTATGTCAGGATGCTCCCCAGGGCTCAGAGGACGAGGCACAGTCTTGCACTCACCATCACCTGGCTGGCTATGTCCCTGACATCCCGATCCTGGCATGGCTCGCCCTCCCCTGGCTTCCCTGTACTGCAGATGCTGCTCTGCTGTAAGAAGAGGCCACAGTCAGCAGTGGGAGGAGGACAGGACCCTGCTCCCAGCTCCAGCAGAGAGAAACCCAAAGCTGCACTTCCAACCTGGCTCCCTTCCTCCATCCCCTGGTTCTCTCCCCAGAGCCCAGGCTGAGACTGCTGGGACCACAGGAGTTTCCATGCAGGGGACAAGAGCAAGGTGCTGCCCACCAAGTTCCATTCAGGCCATACAACAGCCCCACATACCAGGGTGAACCTGGCTCCAGTGCAGATACCTTGGCATGGATGACCCCGAGCAGGATATCTGCTTGCTGGAGGAAGGAGGCCACCTCCAGGGCCAGCTGCAGAGCCTCATGGTGCTCCTTCAGGGTCCCCTGCAGCCGCAGCCACCTGAACAGGTGGAAGGGGAAAGGTGAATGGCAGCCTGTGCCCGTCTGGGGAGCTGTGCAGAGCTAGACCAGGAAGTTTGGGGGTTCTGCTTCCCAGCTGGTCAGCTCCTGGTGCCCGGCTCAGCCCTACTCAGCCCACGAGTCCTCCACTCACGCTTTGTTGAGGTGCTTGCGCCGGGCTGAGACATTTCTGCTCTCATTTTTGCCTTGTTTCTCCAGCTTCTGGGCCAGGCTGTTCAGCTCCTTGTGCAGACTCTGGAACTGCTGCTCCTCCTGGCCCGAGCAGAGAGGAAAGATGTCAGCATCCCTCCTCAGAGACCTGTGCCATGCCCCAGCCTCAAGGTATTTGGGGTCCCTGACAGGTCAGCAGCCCCCAGCAGCCTCTCACCTGCTTCAAGTCAAGGATGCGGCGAGTGAGCTGGATCTTATCCAGGCTTTCCTGCAGGAGGGCTGCCAGAGAGGGCTTCTCCTCCTGGGCCAGGCAAAGGTGTGAGAAGGCTGGGGGACAACCAGGCTGTCCCCTTCCCCAGACCATGCTTCCCATCCCCCAAACCTTGTGCTTGATCCATGCCTCCAGCCGCTCAGCTTTCCTGTTAAAGTCCTGCAGACTCCGCAGCCCCCCCAGGGCTTTGCTCTGGCTGGCAGCCGTCTGCTTCAGGAGCTGCCACTGGTCCTGCAGGGCCAGCAGCTGCCTCCGCACGGCCTCTGCACTGGGGCTTGCCCTCCACATCAGCTGCTCACCCATCTGTGGGGCCAAGGGACCCACTCAGCATCAGGGGTTCCCAGGGACCCTCTGCTGCAGAGAACCCAGGGATGCATGTGCTGTGGGTAACGGGAGCCATGCCACGCCATGCCCTGCCTGGCCCCACCTGATTGAGCTTTATCAGTGTGTTCTCAAAGTCCTTCATGTCCCGCTGCAAGGTCTGGGCCACGTCCTCCCAGTCCTGGAGGTCACAGCCATCCTTCAGGTCCCGCAGCTTGCCTCGCACCCAGCTCTCTGCCTGCAACATACAAACAGCCACGTGGCTGGGGGCCTCCACCAGAGCCTCAAGGACACGGCTTTGGGGACCCGAGCCCAAAGCTTCCCAAAGCTGTGACAGGGACTGGAGTGCACCCATTCAGCTGACAACCCATTTGCTCAGGGAATCACCAGGCCAGCACAGGCACTCAGCACAGCATCCGTGGCAATGGGGGTGTGAGGGTGTGCAGCACCTCACTTCTTTCCAGCGCCTGCCTCAGCCCAGCAGGAGAAGCTGGGCTTGCCCAAGCAGGCCAGTCTGCACAGAACATCCCTGCACCAAGCATCTCTCCCCCCTGCACCCTGCTCCCCCGTGCACACATCCATGCATTCTTCCCACCATGGCATGGAAGCAGCCCTCCCACCATCTCGGTTCCCACGCTGCTGGGGAGGGACAGGGGCTGCGAGGAGGAGGAGGAGGAGAACGGGGCACGGCAGGAGCATGCGCACGCGGAGAGGAAGCAGGGCCCTGGTGTGGGCTGACCCCCTCTCCCTGGGGCTGACAGCCAGGGAGAGGCAGCCAAACATGATCTCATGCCACAACCATGGCTTCGCTCGGGCTGGGAGTTCAACCCTCCCTGCTGCGCACCCCACCCCACAGCTCACATGAAAGGCTGCCGGTGGCCCTCCATTCCACTTCCTACACGGACCCTTGGGAGAGGGCCCCAGCTGGCCTCACCTGCAGCATCTCCCGGTTGAACTGGGCTATCAGAGGACTCAGGTCAAGGAGAGGGGCTGCTCCCACGCCGCTCCGCCCACTGCATCTTGGTGCTGCAGCAGACTCCTTGCCCTTAGGGCTCTCTTTCTGGGGTGATGACACTGGGGATCCTGCCAGCTGCAGGGAGCAGAGAAGGGGTGGGGAGTGTCAGTGTGCTGCCCCAGGGAGCCCTCCCTGTCACCTCCCAGGAGCATTTCAGAAATCCAAATGAAGTAGGTCAGCATGCCTTATTCTTAATTCCACTCCATCACTGACATATTTGGCGTTTTCCTCCACCACACCAAGGTACCACTTCCCTCTACCAAGGCCACACTGGTGGCTTTTGCAACCCCAGCAGGGGGTGCTGGGTTGTCCCTCAAGTGGGTCACTCCTTAGGTCATTCCAGGCTGTTGGGATGGCACCCAGCACCTGGACTGGTCCCAGCACCCACACTGGAGATGGATGCAGTGCTTGCTGCCTCGCCAGCCTCAGGCAGTGCATCCCTGCAAGCAGCATTCATGGTTGTAGCATCTGTTTGGTGTCACACAGGGGCATGCTGCCAGGGGATGGGATGGAGGGCCATGAGGCAGGTTCCAGGTAAGCCCCACCACCCCTTTGGTGGCACCCAAGACCCCCATCCCTGGTGAGTAGTGGAGGGGACACAGAGTGCAGCATCTCCTTGGGATTTGGCCTCGTGGGCAGCCGACGCTGACGAAACCCTCTGTCAGGGTTCCAGCTCTGCCAGGGGTGACAGCAAAGGTCAGCCAATGAAAGTGCTGGCCCTTCTCCAGACTCAGCCCTGGGCCCAGCTGCACGCTGCCCAGGGGACAGCACCATCACCCGGGCACACTCTTCCCACCCTTCTGCCCAGGGATGGGGATCTGACTGCACACTAACTGGTGGCAAACAGGAAATGGAGAATTTTCAGGAGGAACCCAAAGATGGAAGGCTTGCTGCATCCTCTCAGCGGGCAGAAATTGCTACTAGAGCTAGCCTGGGACAGCCCTTTCTCCTTGAGAGGGCTGGGTGCGAGCTGCCCCACAGGGTCTTAGCTGTCCCTGAGCCCACTAGGGAACAATTTTCCAGAAGCCTGTGGAGCAGTGGGGTATGGGCAACTGTTTCAGGCTCTCTAAGCACTCTGGCATGTGCTGCCCTGCTGACAGCATGGGACTCACTTTCCAATGGCTGTTCTACTTAACCACAAGAACTACAGAAATCCTCTTTTTTTTTTTTTTTTTTTCCAATAGCAACACAGATTCTCAGGCCCTCCTGTGACTCTGTGACCTTTAGTCTCTTGACTCAGCCATGGCTGGAGGAGCCCATAATCTGGCTCCCTTGGAAGCAATAAAACCTCTGGGCGCTGCCTGGGGGGCTGATTCCTTGCCCCATCATGCCCAGCTTGTTCCCACACTCCCTGGAAGAGGCAAGGCTCCATCCACACCTGGGCACACCAGTGACCAGCCTCATTGCTCAGCTCCAAGCTGCATGTCATGCCCCCCTAATTGTTGAGGGCAGGGGGACATACCGCATACAGGGGAGAACATCTGTCCACTGGAGAGCAGAGAACACTGGCCTGAACACTCCCCAGCTCCTGCTGCTTGTCCTCCGCATCCACATCCTTCCTGAGGAACACCTAGAGGCAGGAAGGCACAGCTGTGAGCCTGGTAGTGCTTAACTGTGCTGGCAGCCAAGGGGACAGAGGAGCACTCACCCACCTCCCCCTGCCCTGGGCCAGGGGGGCTGCTGGCAGAACCCAGACGCTGCTTGGCTGCGCTCTTGCCCATCCCTCCTTACACATCTAGGCCAGGCTTCTCTGAACAGCACCCACAGCTCCCACCACATGATTAGCAAGTGGCAAGAGCTCCTAAGCTTGTTTTGCTCATCACCTTCTCCAGTTTAGCTCCGAGTACCCCCAACAACCTTTTCTCTCCTTGAATTGACTCCAAAGGCAGCAGAAACCCATGTAGCGATCACCACTGGCTCCTGGTTATCTAAGGATGTTCAGAGTGAGACTCCCCTGCCCTCCTCCAGAACAGCAGGGCAGAGGCATGAGGGCACAGGACGACATTAACTCCAACATCATGAACTTGAATCCTCTCAGCTCCTGATCCTTGATCTCAGCCTAGCTGGGAGATGAGTTAAGGGGGCAGCTGGCTTGCAGGAAAGGGCTTCCAAAGGACAGGAGTGAGGGTGGAAGCAGGAGAGGCAGGAGGAAGGAAGCCCAGGAACTGCAGCCAGGCACAGAGAGGATGTCCAGGATGAACTCCACATTACCTTATCCTTGATGCAGCACAGCCCCAGGAGGAGAGGTGCGTGGGATTGTTTGGACCATGCCCAAGGGCATGAAGCCTCATCCTCTGCAGATGGATCTTTTCTTGGACTGTTGGATATAGCAGGCTAACTTAGGGACCTCCTTCCACTCCCTTCCTGGGGCCATCTTGCTGTCTCTGTAATAGCCATCCCAGCAGGCACAGGGCAACAGAACCAGGGTGGTGGACAATGTGTGCTGCCCTGACAACCCCTCCTTGAGATCACTGCAAACAGGGTGCTGGATCAGCCAGAGCCAGCCTACTGCTGCTCAGGCCACTCCAAACTGAGCACACTGCCCAAGGGAAATGAACCTAGGCAAATCAGAACTCCCTTCCTGCACAGAACATGGCTTCCCACCGTCTCTCCAGCACTGCAGAAGAGTCCTGACATGAATGGCAGCCCCAGCATAGAGCTGCTGCCACCAAAAAGTCTCAGAGCCCTACAAACAGCCCAACAGCTCTACAGCCTCTAGGAGAACAGCACCACTGGACCTTTCCAAGGGCCTGCAAAGCTTGGCCCATGGCTGCAGAGGACAGACCACTGCCACGTGCCATAGCATCCCATCCCAAGTAGGAAGAACAGTCAGGGTACAAGGCTGAATCACAGCCCAGCAGGCACAGTGAGAACTCAGCAGGATGGTATCAGAAGGAGAAGGCATCTCCTTGCCTGACCACGGGCTGAGAGGTTTGGATGCATATTTAGGGAGTGATAGGGAGCTAAATGTGAGGTGCCTGTGAGGCATAAGACCCTAGAGAGCTCTATGCAGTAATGTCTCAGGCTGGCTCCCAGGGCTCAGCTGTGGGAGACAAGCCTGCAGGTGACACGGGAGCTTTATTTAAAGTCCCTGTCTCACGATCCGGCAGCCGCAGGAAAGCAGGGCTGCCAGCACAACGATGACTTCATCCTTCCCGCAGAGCTGCTCCACCGGGACTACCCCCCCTTCTCGGTCCCTCCGGCTGGAGCTGGGTCCTCGATCCAGCAAAACAACAAACTCTCTCAGCAACTGGAAGTCCGGAGAAGGAGCTGAGCCTGCCTCAGCATCCATGAGGGGCCGTGCTAAACGCTCCCTAGCAGGACACCAGGCTTCGTGTCAGCAGCAAAGCCACACGTGCAATGAGCGCAGCAGCCTCAGCTGCCGCCTCTGCAAACACTTCTTTCCCCCTCTAAAAGCAAAATTAACATGGCACATATGCTCGCCACATTCCCACAGAATAGGTGCCAGTGACTTCCCACGAACAGGAGGAGCCAGGGCCAGACCCTCCTAGGTAGCACTGTGCTCATCCCGGAGGAGCCCCTCACTCCTACGGGGCAAGAGGGAAGGGCAAATCCAAGGGCTGTGGGGTGCACTTGGGAAAGCATTACCGTGCTCTGTGTGGGAGACAGTGTCCCTCCTCTCCTCCAGCTGCCATCCCACGTTTTCCCCTGCCCCCCAGCTCCGTCTTTTCCTCCCAAAGCTCCATCTTGCAGCCTGCCCACCTCTTTCAGCTCCTCATGCTGGACAGGGAGGAGGGGCCGATCCTGGCAGCCTCCCGAGAGTCCCACACCGCCGTGCCCAGCACGTGTCCCTGCCTTGCACGAAAGAGGGGAGCCCTGAGGCCGATGCCCTTCGGGCTGCGCAGGCTCCGGCGTGCCGGAGGAAGCGGCACCTCTTGCGAGGCTGTGCCTGGCCTTTATTGGCAATGAAGATGAGGGCTTTGGCAGTGGGCTGCGCGGCTCTCCCTAGCACTGTCCTGCCGGGAAACCAGCTGTTGCAGGTCAGGGTTAAATCCCAAGGAGTTCCTGCCTGCTCTCGCCAGACACTGCGACGTCTCCGAGATGCCTTCCTCCCCATCCCACCCACAGAGGGGGTCTCCTGAGCTCTGGCACAGCTAGCACTCAGACTTGGAGGGTGGGGTGCTGAGAGCCCTGGGTCCTGATCCTAGCCTTGTCCCAGCTTTGCCTGGCTGTGTGGCCGTTCATGAGTCACTTCCCTTCTCCCAGCCTCCGTTTCCCCTCTGTAAACGAGAGAGTAAGTTCCCAGCTCCCCGCACTCAACTGCATCATCACAGGCATCTCCAAAGCTGAGCCCTCCATAGCCAGGCTCTGGGGCAGGGCTTTTCTGGCTCATCTCAGCCCCGGGGAAAGCTCATCTCCGCTCACCCGCGAAGACTTCCTGCCCTCCAGCCTGATGGGACAGAGAAGTGCGTGGGGGGCACATGGGAGGAAAAACAACTACCCCAGGAGCCCTGCAACGACTGCTACCTGGACGGCATGGGCATAAGGCAACAGGGATGGGCGCAGCCTCCCCAGGACCTATCCATCCACTGGAAGCGAGGAGTGGGGAACTGCAGGGAAGACGGAGCGAGAACAGGGCACAGGGTACCGGGATCGCTTACCTTGAACTGAGCTTTCCCTGTCCTGCTGTTGTTGTTGTTGTGGTTCCTCTCGCCGCCGGCGCGGGCAGGGTCCCCGGGTCCCCCTGCCTCTCCCGTGCCAGCATCCCCGTACCAGTTGGACAGCGTGATCTTCTTAATGGAGCGGGCTAGGGAGCTGCGGTTCAGCCGATCCTCGTCGGGGCCCCCGTCCTCACCGGGGCTGGGGCTGCGGGGCTGCCCGGCGGGGGCGGCCCGGGCGTGGGCCAGGTACAGCGAGATGC
This sequence comes from Passer montanus, assembly GCF_014805655.1. NCBI lineage: Eukaryota > Metazoa > Chordata > Aves > Passeriformes > Passeridae > Passer > Passer montanus. Next base: position 3,583,499 of record NW_024358722.1, on the reverse strand, counting down.
GCTCGTTGATGCTGCGGCGGAGGCCGCGGGGGCCGTCCAGCGCGGAGGCGAGGGCGATGCCGGGGCAGGCGTCTCCGGGGAAGTCCGCGGCACACTTGGGCAGCGAGAGCCTGGTGCTGATGGTGAAGGGCTGCACCTTCCTCGCCGTGCTGCCCGACATCCTCGCCCTCCCCGCTGCCCGCTGCGGGCAGTGGGGGTCCCGGCCCGGGCACCGTGGGGTGAGGCGGCAGTGCGGAGCCCCCACCGCCCGGGAGAGCGGGTGATGGAGACGGCCCGGGCAGCGCCGGCTCCTTGCCCGGGGCGGGCGGGGGCTCAGCGGCGGGGCGGCCCCGCGNGGTCCCTCCTCCCGCGGCGGGCCGGGCGGACGGACGGACGGGCGGGAGGAGCGGCCGCGCCCCGCCGGGTCCGTCCCGTCCCTGCCCGGGGCCGGCCGGCTTCAGTCGTCCGCCTTCTTGCGCAGGTTGAGGAGGCAGAGCAGGCAGGTGAGCAGGGCCTGGCGGCTCTCCCGGGAGCGCAGCCGGCGCCCCAGGCGGCGGAGCGGCGGCAGCAGGCGCCGGCGGGCCAGCGGCAGCAGGCGGGCGAGCAGGGCGCGCAGCAGCGGGGCGGCCAGCGGAGCGGCGGGCATGCTGCCCCCGAGCTGCGGGCACAGCGGCACAGCCCCGGCTCGCCTGCAGCAGCGGGGCTGTTCGGCAGCTCCTCGCGCTTGGGAACGTCTGAGCCCAGCGGGAAGTTGGAGGTCCGCACGGCCCTGAGAGCGGGGCTGCTTGGGGCAGGCCCGAGGGAGAAGCACTGGAAGGGGCTCCTTCCCGCCTCCTGCCCGGTCACTCTTACCCTCTTTGGGATCCTCGCTGCTCCGGGACACCACTCAGCTCTTTCTCCCGGAGCAGCCGGGACTGCTCAGCTTCCCCAGCGTGAACCTGCCACCGGCCCAAATGGCAGAACAGCTCCAGAGCAAGGGACAACAAAAAACCCCCCAGCTGTTCATTTAAATGCCCCCTCCTCCCAGGCCCGACACACACTCCCTGAAAGTGATACTGCATCACAGCCGAGGCCCCATTTGTCGGGGCAGTGTAGGGGAGATAAGGGGGGCAAGGGAGGATCAACATCTGCCCACCACAGAAATGTGGGCTGGCAGGGTGGGGTTCTGTTTCGCTGCAAGGCTTTGCTATAGCCCTTGAGCAGACAGCTGAGTCTTAAATATGCTTGCCTGTCATTCCCTGCCAGTGCCAGCAATTGTCACCCTGCTCCCATAAGGGCCAGGAATGCAGACCAGGTAAGCCAACAAGGAGACTAGGCAAGGCATATGCCCAAGGCATAATATACTGAGGAGCAGTTGGGTACTCCCCTGAGAAAGAGCTTTAATTTGGCTCCATGAGTGGCTCAAGAGCAGGATAGTAACAAGTGTCCTGCACTTCCCAGCTGAGTTCCAGTGTTCCTAAGCTGAGTTAGCTTGAGGCAAGCAGCCAGGGGAGCACAAGCTAGCCAGACTGAGCATGCAGGCAGGAAGGTCCATGTTCGTGTCTGTGCCCTTCCACTTCCCTCCTGTGCTGAAGCTTTGTTTTGTTCCTGGTGGATGTGTGTTTTCATTTCCTCCCCTTGTTTCCTTCCAAAACCCTGCTAAGGCCCTACTTTTGGCTCTCGCTCAAGAATAATTTAGGAGAATGAACAGACACGAGGGACCAAAAGCTACTGTTCCATTTCCCTGCCTGCCTGCTGTAAGCTGTCCCCAGCCCAGTAAGTCCCATCCAAGGGTGGTTAGTTCAGCCAGGGTGACCTTTCCCAGCCCCACGGATTCTTCCCAGGGAGCCAGCCATGCATGAGGAAAGCAGGCTGGCCATGCCTCAGCACAGGGACACCATGTGCTGAAAGCAGAAGCAGCTCCCCAATGGCCCCAGAGCTTCAAGGACCGGGCTTGACGTCAGCCCCTTGGGCCTGGCCTCCTGGAGGCTCCTGGAGGCTCCGGGTGTGCCGTGGTCAGAGGCCGCAGTGCAGGGCTCAGGGCTCTGCTGCACGCTGCTGCCAGCTCCGTGCTGGCTGCTTTAGGGGAGCGGGAAGAGCTCTGATGGAGCAGGAGCCAAAGCTTTGCTGCAGCTATGTCAGGGTTGGTGTTTCCCAGGAGGGAGCATCTCCCCTTGGATCAGGGAGGCAGCGGGTGCAGTGCTTGGCCTGCTCTTGAGACCCCTGGGTTCACTGTGCTGCAGCCAATCCTGGATAAGCCTCGCTTAATGCCTCGATTTCCCCAGCAGTACAGCTCCACTGGGAATATCCTCTCCTTGTGCAAAAGGCACTTGCAGCATCCTACCTCTGAGCAGGCTGAGGACCACTGGAATGAAAATGCAGCATCCCAGTCAGTGCTAGTGATGACAGTAATGGAGGAGAGTGGACATCTTATTCCCCAGGGAGCCTTTTCCTAGGAAAAGCCCTGCCTGGGCTGAGGGAACTAGTCTTCCTGCCATCCCTACTCTGGAGGAATCCTGTCCTCCAGTCCCATGGGGAAAGGGAGGTGCTGACCAGGTGCAGAGATGCTGCGGCACATTCCTGGGAGCATTGCCTCTGAGTGTTGGGTTGTATCCGAGTGTAATGTTGCCGAGATACACAAGGGAGTGGATGGAAAATTCTTTTGGAACAAAGGGGCTGTAGTGTGTGGCCTTTGCAGAAACCTGTTCCTTGCCAGGGAGGGAGTGCAGAAGGCTCTCACCCTGCTTTGAGAGCCAGATGCTTGCAACATCCCAGCTGAGAAGAAGGTGGGGCAGGGCGTAATTGCCAAGCCCTTGGGACTCATAGAAAGGCAGATTTTTGTCTCTCGCCAAAAATTCAGAGATCTTGCTGAGTTACTTTCCCCATCTGGAAGCTATGGGTCCAACTGGGCAAAAGTACAGCCCAGGGAGATGAAGGGATGTAAACTTGCTCCTCTGTTGAGTATTGCCCATAGCTGGGAAGAGAATGTAACCTTGAAAGAAAACAAAATAGCAGCAGTATCTGCTTCAGAACTAAAGATTTAGGGCAGCAGAGTCCTGCCCGTCTGTTTCCTAGGCCAAGGCACATAGAGCCTTGCTGTAACTTCTCTGATCCATGAAGGACTTTCTGCTCCTGCAATCACTGCTCTGTCTCTCAACACTTTTTACTTGTCTATGTTTCATCCCTCTCCACCAGGGTACTCAAAGTTCCTCACCAGATATTTCGGTTATGTTTTGCTGGGTATGTGTCAAGACCACTTCCTTTCAGGCATCCGTTTTCTTTATTATATCATCTGTTAACTGATGGGAAGGGCTGAGATCCACTTCCTGAGTCTAACCAGGGACTGTATACCCCTCCATAGTAATTATTTCTCACAGATAATCAGTTAACATCTGGACATCAGCGAACAAGGAGCAGGAGATTCCCCCAGGCAGCACGAGGATGATGTGGGCTTCTGGTAAGCCTGTGGATGGAGCAGTGCTGGTGAGATAGCAGGGCTGGAAGCAGCCCACACAGGGCTCTGTCCTCAGACTGGTGGCAGGACTGTGCAGAGCTGTCCTCTTGTCTTCTCCTCCCTGCCATCCCAAAGCCCAGCCCCTTCCTTCTTGCTGCTGAGCACGGGTGAGCTCACAGCCCACACATCCTCTGGGCAGATCCGGGGGCTGGAGCCAGCCGGCACCTCCATCTCCTCTGCGGGAGGATGGACCCATTGGGAGGCCACCTCAGAGGAGGCATGGGTCTGCAGGGTCATGGGTGTGTGCTGTACCAGCATCTGGGCAGGAGAGGGCCATGCTACCTCCTGCTACAAATCCCCGTGGTTGCTGCTGCCCTTCTGTGGAGGGAATGTCTTCTGAGCAGTCCTGTGCTCCATCACACAACAGACAAATCTGGCACAGGCCACCCCAGGAGTGACGTGCCAGCACTCAGCCTGCTCCCAGAGCAGCATCTTTGCTCCGTGGGAGGGCAAGACCCTCCTGCCATCTCAGAGGCAGGGGACAGAGCAACCATCGGCACAGGCTGTTGTATGATAACATCTCCAAAGGATTCAGCAGGGATCACGACAAATCTGGCACAGGCCACCCCAGGAGTGACGTGCCAGCACTCAGCCTGCTCCCAGAGCAGCATCTTTGCTCCGTGGGAGGGCAAGACCCTCCTGCCATCTCAGAGGCAGGGGACAGAGCAACCATCGGCACAGGCTGTTGTATTCAGGATTCAACAGGGATCATGGGAAGAAGGGCATCTCCACCAGATTTAGATGAGAGTTGCTGCAAGTCTTGCTCTGGGCAGCACTGGGAGCTCTCAGAAGTGGCAGGGGAGGAAGATGAGAGTCAGGAAGGCCAAGAGTATTTTGTTTTAGGAAGCCTCACCCTTCTGGCAGGGATCCCAGAGGGTGCTGGTGGTGGGGACAGTGGTGGCACCCAAGCACCCAGCCCCGTGCAGCAGGAGCACAGGCCATTCCTACTGAGGAGGGACGCAAGTGCTATAAATAGGTTGTTTAATGCACTGTGGCCAGGCCTTGGAAAGCCCCAGCCCATGCTCATTCCCTGCTGCTGGCGCTGAGACGGCAGCTGTTGAAAAAGGCCGAATCCAGCAGCTGCTGGCTGGCGCTCCTGCCCCAAGTCCCAGCCCTGCTGCTCCCCTTGTGGGGCGGCTGAGACCTTAGCATCCCTTGGCACAGGTGCTGGGGCTCTGTACTGGTGTTGGCGCTGCTTCCTGAGCCAGCAGTGACTGCAGGATGCTGCTGGTGCCGGAGAGACAAGGAGGATGAGGAGGGGGCTTTCTTCCTTGATATCCCTTGCGGTAGTGGGGAGACCGCCGTGCCTGGCTGGGAGCTGTGGGGCCATGCTGGAGTCAGCTGCTGCCCACCCACGAGCCCTCCCTCAGCTGTGGCTGTCCCCAGCCCCAGCTTGAGATGCTGGGCCCCCACAGCCGTCCCTGCTCACACAAAGGCCCCTTGTGCCCACGGGAATGACATTCCTGCAGTCGTGGGCCCGGGGCAGAGTGAAGCGTAGCCAAGGGGGAGATGCCAGAGCCCAGCTGCTGGGGCAGCTGGTGGGGCCAGGTGGGGATGGGCTGCGGTCCTGGCCCCCTCCCGTGCCTGGGGGATGGACATGAGCAGCTGGTGGGAGAGGGGAACCCCCGGGAAGGGCAGGCAGCTCTGGGCTGCGGGAGACAGGGGTGCAAGAGGTGCAAGAATTCTGGGATGCTGGGGAGCAGGAGCAGTGGTGCTGTGCATCCATGGGGACTGCAGGCCCACCCAGCACAGACCTGTGGGACAGGAGTGGGGAAGGCAGACGTGGGCTGGGCCGGCTGTGCTGGCTAGTGCCTGTCCCAAGACAAACCCAAAGCTAAGAGCAGGTTTGGTCACACCTGGCCCCCTTTCCACCCCCCTCACCTCAGGATTTAAGGCCTCTGCTGGGCACCTTCCTTGTTCCCTTTGGAATGAGGGGGATGAGCCAGGCTACTTTTAGTGGCATTAGCTGGCAGCTGGGGAAGCCCCTGCCCCGACTCCCTGCTGGTACTGGGCTGCCAGCTGCCAGGGCCGGCGAGGGGAAGGATCTGCCAGCTGGCACCCGGAGGGAGGGAGGGAGGGAGGGAGGGGGCTTCTGGTAAGGCCACGCCAGGGACACCTGTCATCCCAAAGCCAGGGTGTCACCATGCCCTATAATTGGGCCTGTGTGAGCATGATGAGGCCCTGCAGCTGGGACAGCTCTGCCTGCCTGCACCCCTGTTCTGTCCCACCTGAGCCTTGTTTTGCAGGGGATTTGGGATTGCATGGAGGAGCAGGAAGGCTGGGCTGGCAAGCCCTAGGGTACTCCCACCCCACAGGGTGGCAGCTCAGCTCACAGGTAGTCAAGTGACAAGCACAAGTAGCCCACCTCCATCCAGCCCTGAGGAGCCTCTGCAGGAGAGGGCAGCCTTGTGAGGCAGCTGGGGGCTGTTTCCATCTGCTGGCACACCTCAGCTCCTGTCTGTGCTCTGAGCCAGGCTGGCTTGCCCCAGAACTGGGTGCTGCTTGGGACGCTGGTCCCAGAGAGCTGGGCTGGTCCAAAGGACACCTGCATAAGGGATATTGAGATGCTGGGATGGATAGAGTACACAAGGTCACTCCTCTTACAAATGCTGAGCACCCCTGGGCCATCCAGGCTGCAATGTCCTTCTGGAGTGTGAGCAAGGAGCAGGATGCACTGACAGCAAGCCCTGCTCTGAGCCAGGCTGTGAAAAGTGCAACCATCCAGCACTCTCATTTTTGTGGAAGGCTTCTGCTTCTAGCTGTAACTGGCATGACCTTAGAGGAAGCAGGGGAAAATATTCACTTCCTACAGCCTGTACCCAGGGAAGAAATAAAACTCTTTTGGTCCCTTTCCAGGGTCCGGAGTTCCAGGCTGCTCTCCATTTCCATCATCTCCATAGTTAACTCCATCCTATCCTCTTTCCCCTCCCCAGCCTCCACAAGACACCTTTCCTGAGGAGCAGTGCTCCCTTCCCTCTCTCTTATGTGGTGCTGCCCCATGTGTAAGTGTTGAGACACCCATGCAAAGGAAGAGGCAAGTTTCATAAAGTCCTAGGGAATGTGGATGTCTCCAGCCCCACAGCAAGACCTGCCCTGATGGTGCTGCTCCCCAGGCTGGACAAGCTGGGCAGGCAGCCTGACCTTGGCTCTGCACCAGCCCACGGCGAGCAGAGGGAGGACGCAGACCCCAAGACACCTCCCAGAGCACAGGTCTAACAGATCTGTTTATTCCTGGAGAGCACAGTGAGCAGGGTGAGGAAGCAGAGCTGCCGGGCAGGCAGCAGTGGTTATTGCTGCAGGTGCATCCTCCAGCGACAGCAGGGGTCTGGGAGAGCAAACTGCCTGCCTGCCTCTACAGGGCAGGGCACGGGCCGCCCCCACTGCCAGGCTGGAGCCACCCATTGCCCCAGAAGAAGGTGAGGGGAATGGAGTAGCACAGAGAAGTGCAAATATGTTGGCACTGGAGTTCATCTGCTCTGGGCAAAGGAGCCCAAGATTCGAGGAGAGTGTTACAGTATGGGAGGATGAGGGATTGGGAGAAAACCCCCAACTTTGTGCCAAAGACCCCCATAAACCAACACCCCCTGCTCCCTGGAGGAAGGCATTGCTCTCGGGTGCTGTACCCCCTAGCCCTGGTGTGGGCCAAGGGCAGCAGATGTCCCAGGAGCTCCCAGAGACGGGAGGGGAGGCCAGGCTGCTGTGACAGTGATGGCATAGCTGTGTCTGCGTGGACAAGAGGAGCTTCAGTGCTGCAATACAGGGTTGCATGTGTTCACGTGATGGAGGAGGCCCAAAACATTCAGTGCTTGAGTTGTAGAGCTTGACCCAGGGCTGGGCTGAGGCAGGGCATGGGGGTGGAAGGCATGTGTTGAAGGCCACGCAGGAAAGAGCCAGCAGGCTCCATGCTTTGGTCACGCTTGGTGGCAATGAGTATGGTGCAAGGGCTTCAGGATATCGAGTGTGGCCATTCCTCCTCCCAGAGGGCCACTCTGGCTCCCTCAGGAGCCTGCTGCCTGGGCAAGGCAGTATGTGCTGATGCTCCCAGGTGTGGTGCAGAGACAGGCAATGTGTGCTGGAGGGGATGGGCCAGCACTAGAGCAAGCAATACCAGTGTCCTCCCCCTCATGCCCCAGCAGCTGCCCCTCCCTGCTCTGCAGCTGGCCCCCGGCCTGCCACCATGCAGGGACTCACAGGTCCCCCATGCTGCTCGCCCTCCTCCTGTTCTGGGGTGAGAGGGAGCAAGGGGATGTGGAAAGAAGCCCAGCCCAGAAGAGGAGAAGGGAATCCCCTGCCTGCCTTGACCCCTGGTCCACTGGAGAAGATGGTGTGAGGCTTGCTGGGAGGCAGGCTGGTGGCTCAGCATGGGATGGAGCAAGGGGGGAAGAGTATCCTGTATCCATAGATCCAAGGGAGGCACTTGGAGTGGGCCTGGCCCATTGGGGTGTCCCAGCTGCAGCAGATCTGTTGTAATTCCTAGCCACACATCGTCAGCAGCAGCCACTGGGAAGGAGAGGGAGAAAGGATGAGCATTTTTGGCATGTCCTCATGAGTAAATTTTAACAGCCCTCCATGAAACACAGAGCCTGCAGCAGTCCTGTTTACTCACCTTGATCTTTTATGGGTTCTTTCCCTACCCAGGGGGCTGGAGGGCTTTCTACCACTCACCCTAGGTACCCCGTTCACCCTATGCCATGTGCCCTTGTTTCCCACCCCAGCCTTCACTGGGCTGAACTCTCACCTCAGAAAGGTTCATGACAGCAGTACCAGTGCCTTCAGGGTCCATGCTGTGGAAGAACCCTGCAGGGACACAAGCAAAGTGAGCAACACATCTCTCTGTTTCTGCTCTCCCTGCCCCAGGGCCATCACTCACTGAACATGGTCTCCAGCTTCAGGAGGCAGCAGACAAAGTTGTCAAAGTCCACGCCCATGTCACTGTCTGCATAGCGTGCCACCACCACCTGATGCAGCTTGTTGTTCAGCTTGAAACCTGCAAGGCAGAGAGCAGTCAGCCCCCAGGGAGGCAGGAGGGCAGGGTGTAGTTGTGAAAGTCCATGCACCCACGCAAAGGGTCCACCAACCCACCCAAGGAAGAGCACTGTGTCCAGCCTCAGTAGGAAGAGGGGATGCTCTCCCTGCAGCCACATATGACTAGTTAGCTCACTGATCCATCCCAGGCCTCTGCTTTGCCAGGATGGGATTCTGCAGGCCACAGAGGCTGGGACATCCTGCGTGCATCTCTAACTCTGAGGCTCCAACACTCGGCACAGCTGTGATGCAGAAATCCTGGTGCAACTGATCCATCCCAGGCCTCTGCTTTGCCAGGATGGGATTCTGCAGGCCACAGGAGGACAGAGGCTGGGACATCCTGCATGCATCTCTGACTCTGAGGCTCCAACACTCAGCACAGCTGTGATGCAGAAAGCCTGGTGCGTACAGGGGCCACATCTCATTACAACAGGTTGGCTTCAAGCATGCAATATAGGCTGGTTACACTCTTCTCCTGCTATTTAGGGCAGGACTGTGACAGCAGGAGCCCCCTCCCCAGCCTCCAGCCCAGTCGCATCCTTCTCCAGACCTACCGGCTGACTCTAGCGCCATGCGCATCTCATAGGAGCTCATGGTGCCTGACTTATCCAGGTCATACTGGCGGAAGATTGTCTGCAAAAACACCACAGAGGACATGAAGGGAAGGCTCTCCTCTGGCCTCCAGGCTGGCTGTTCCCCCTCTTTGCTGCCTCAGGAGGGGTGCTACCCCTGTGCAGTGCAGCACGCCCCCTTCTCCTCCTCACCAGCCAGCTCCGGATCTTGTTCCACAGGATCTGGAACTCCACCAGCCCAAGGCGGGCACTGCCATCTTTCTGGGGAGCAGAGGGTCAAGGAGATCAAAGCAGCCAGAAAAGGGGGAGGGTACAAAGGCAAAGCTACCAGATCCCAGCCACAGGAGGTGTGAAAAGCCTGGACATGTTTGGCCTGTCCAGTTTTTCCCCCAGTCTTCCCCTCTATCCTATGCAGCATCAGCAAAAAGCTTGCAACCCAGCAAGGACAGGGTAACACTTGAACTAGCAGCTGTGCCACTCCCTGGGAGCAGTTGTGCTGCTGCCATAGGAAGCACACTGCTGTGCTGTCCTTGGACCAAAGCTGGGCTGGTCTGCAGCATAAAAGAATGTTGTAGGCCAGGCTGGAGAAGGGCTCAGAGGTGCTCCTTGCCTGACCCCCCCAGATGCATGTCCTTGTACAAGCAGGACACTGGCCATGGCTCCTGTCACTTGACTCATCCACAGCTGCACAGGATGGTTTGGAGGAAAGAAATCCAATAGTCCTTGTTTCCTTTGAGGAGTGCCTCAAAGGCTGGGTGGCACAACAGCACATCAGGCTAGGGAGCCTGTAGGAAGTGAAACACAGGAACTTCCTCCTGGAGGTGAAAGTAGAAGGCATGGGGTGGGACCGTGCTGGGCTTTTGGTGGCAGAGCCTGGCCCAAGCAAGCAGGGGAAGTGATGTCCCTTGCCAAAAAACCTGCTGCTTTAGTTGAAGAGTGTAGGGCAGGTGGCCCTGAAGCCATAAGGACCCCTTCCTTTCTTCCCCCAGTTAAACAGCTTGAGCATTGCCATAGAGCCAAGCCTCAGCTCCAGGAGGTAAGTTGTGTTTCTTGCAGGCTGAGCACCATGAAAACCAGCCCTGGCCCACAGCACCAAGAGGATACATCCATCAGGTTGACCATGTTGCGGCAGGAGTCCAGGCTGAACCCATCTGTCTTCAGATCTTTGTCTGAGGAGAAAGGAGGAGGCTTAGCACATGCATCCAAACCCAACCTGCCAAGCAACCTGGGCTGCAGGGAGCAGGGGGTGGGAAGAGTAGTGCTTACGTCTGGAGATGACTCTGTTCAGAATAGTCCGAAGCTCAAAGACGCTGATTTCCATGTCCTGGAGCAGAAGCAGAGTTAGGATCACCCCTTGCCTGCTCTCCACCCACTTGTGGCCATTGTCCCCCTCTGCCTAAACATCTCTGCCTTAGTCACAGTCACAAAACATGAGGATGCCATTACAGTTCTTGTACACTCAGAAGAGTTTTGGTAACAGCTGGATGCTCTTCCCCAAATCTGCCTCTGTCATCACACCATCCCTGCGGGCAGCTGGGCTGAGCCACAGCAAAGATGGACTTGTCTGCAGGATGGGGCTGAGTGAGTGTGGGGTGGGCTGGAACTGCCACGGCCAGGGGTTCAGTCCTGTCCCCTCCCCTCCCCTCTCCAGAAGGCTTTCCAGAGCTTGGTGCAGCCATACCCACCTCCCCTGCCAGCTGTTGGAACATGTTCTTGAAGCTGTCCTCTATGTCATCCTCAGTTATTTCCTCCTGGGGTGATGCAAACCAGAAAGAAGAGGTTAGTGTTCAAACCCAGGCTCTGCCCTGCCTTCCAAGCTCAATAAACGCCAACTGGAAAGGAAGCTCTTCTTTGTTTTTATCATCTTTGTTAATTCCCACACCCCCACCACCCCAGCCTTGCCAGCCCCTCTCCAGCCATACTGATCCCAGACTCGGGCAGCCACCCCCGCCTGCAGCTCTCCCTCCCAAGGAGCCTCAGCACTAGCCCATCCAAAGTGGCGGCTCCTACCTCATCTGCCAGATCTGCCGAGATCTCCTCATCCAGCTCCCTGGGGCAGAAAGGGGAAAACATGGTGATGAGCGGGACCTGCAGTGGTGACATCCCACAGCTCACAGCCACGGGCTGCCCCCAGGCCAGGACTCACGCCGTGTCCGACTGCTTCTCGGTGAAGACGCGCAGGACGAAGTCGGCCTCCTTGTGTGGCTCGAAGGTGGAGGGCACAACGATGTACTCGCCGGGGGGCAGCCGGATCTGGTTGCTCACCTCCCGCAGGTTGATGAAGGTCTCAGAGCGTGCCCGCGACTGGTTTCGCAGGAAGAAGTCCTTCTTCAAGTGCACGTTCTGCATGCCCTGGGCCTGGGGGAAGGAATGTGCTTGTGGACCACAATGGGAAGCATCCACAGGGAGTGGTGGGACCAGCGCCAGCTCCATCAGGTAGGACAGCCCTGCCCTGCCCATCCAGTAGGAGCCATCCCTCCCTCCCACATGGAGATGCCCAGCTCCCACTGGCACACTAGCCACAGCCAGTGCTGTGGGAGCTCCCATGCCACTAGATGCATCAACCCATTTTTGCCCAGTCTTGTGCTTTCCTCCAAGGTGGAGTAGGCTCTGACAGCTCAGGACGTACCTCCTCAGGAACCTGCAGATAGGAGAGAAAAGGGGGAAAAAAATCAGAATCCCAGCACCTGCCCCATCCCTTACAGCTGCAGGGAGCACAGGATGGGGGACATTAGCCCACAGCTGGCCAAAGCTGGTGGAAAGGATTTTCTTGAGGGCTGGGGTTGAGGTGGGACTGGCAGGGCTGAGCCTGACCGAGGAAGAAGCGTTGGGGCAGGCAGGGATTACCTCGTAGACAGCAAAGCCGATGGTGTGCATGTCACCTCCCACCCGCCGCTCCCGCCGCCGGTGCTTCTGCATCAGAGCCACCAGGAAGCTGCAGGCCACCTCATCGTCCCCAGGGTCATCATCTTCTTCCAGCAACTTGATCTTAAACTGGGGGTTGATCCAGAATGTGGCTGGGAGCAAGGGGATGTATGGATGAGACACCTGCTTTCGTCACGCTGCCAGGAGCAGAGGTGTGGAGGGCAGAGGTACCTGGGTGATTCCTGCAGCCCCCGGCAGTGCTCCCCCGGCGCCACGTGCCCTCAAACACCTGTGTGTGCCATCTGCTGAGCTCGTCCTTGGTGAGGGCATCAGGGGTCAGGTTGCAGATCTCCAGCCTGGAGAACTCCCTCATGAAGTCCCGGAAAGACATCCTGTGGGAGGCAAGCAGGGGCTGAGGCCAGGGCACTGCTGCGGGGAGGGAGGAGAGCACAACCCAGCTAACATTTCAGGAGAATTAAATGAAAGTAAAATCTTTTACCCTAAACAGTTATAACTTATTTAAAGCCTCGTGCGGGGTTTGGGTACGAAGGGATGTTTACTCTTCCTAGATGTTTATTTTGCATTTAGTTGGCCTGAATTTTCTTCAAGGGAGGAAAATTATTAACTAGATCAGATGAGAAAATGCTGGCAAGCTGTCCAGTGCTGGGAAGCCAGCTCATAAAGGCAGGTCACACGCTTCAGGTGAAGCATGACTGCAGGATCTCTCGCCGGCTCCTCTGCTCCTTCCCAGACCGGCTGCTCAAACAGAGCAGCACTTCTCCCCAGCACTCACCAGAACTCTCCATCCTCCATCTTCAGCTGCAGCTCTTCCCTCTCATCAGGGTCAATGTTGTTCCACTCAGAGGAACTAGAATAGCAGGAGAGACACAATTAGATAAGGACTCCTGCGAGCAATTTAGAGCTGGCCCTCAACTCTCTTTCTGATGTGAAGGACTCTGCACACTGTGAGCTTCCCCTCAGCACTGCCCCGTGCTTGACTGCTGTGTGTGCAGTGCTTGCTGGCCTGACAGAGCGAGACTGCCATCCCTTCTGTCCTGCTTACCCATCGCTCCAGGCTCCAGTCCACTCCACCTGACCCCAGGGGTTCCTGATGCGGATGAGTTGTTCCTGCTGACCCCGGTAGTTCACCTGCCAGACACCAGACACAGGAGGTGGAGCCCATGCCACTGGCCAGGCTGCTATTGCTATTAAAGTCTAATCTAGGTGACTCACATCTCTGAAGGCTGTGACAGAATAGGCATGGCCCTTCACCAGCTTCTTGAAGGTCACTGCTTCCATATCAAAGGCGCTTGTGATCTGAGGAGAATGTGTAATACTTAAGTAAACAGGACTAAATTCATGTAGTCTTATCCCTACTCCTTCCCTCCACTGTGTGAATTCTCCTTGCTTTGCACTGCTCCAGCCAAGAGAAGTAGCAGGCAGCAGCTCCCACCAGTGCTCAAAGACTGCTGGTTGTGGACAATTTAAAGACAGTTTCCTTAGCAGAGGATCCCAAAGATCCATCAAAGAACCACCCAAACTTTAGAATTTAAAAACCCCGCTCCAGGCAATTTGCTGATGCAAAACATGGCCAGAGTTATAGGCCTGCACTCGAGATGAACAATCCTGCTCCATCCAAAGGAGCCACGTGTTGTGCCGCAGGGCTGCCACACTGGCTCTGGAAAGGGTGCTGTGGTAAGAGGGCACAGAAGTAGCCTTCCACCCTGTGTGCCAGTGACGGGACTGCTGATACAGCCTTGGCTCTGTGAGGCCTCGCTTTGGGCAGCGCTGCGGCAGAGCCCCGGCTCCTCCTGGCACATCACTTACATCAGCTCATCCCAGCACATCACTTACATCAGCTCCTCCCAGCACATCACTTACGTCGATGGAGCAGCCCAGCAGGGAGCCCCTCTCCAGCGCCTTGCGGATGATGTGGGCCATGTTGCGTGGCGGCCGCTTCAGGTCGTACATCTCTGCCACGCCGCCCGTGAAGTCCTCGAAGCCCTCGGTGGTGCTGCCCCCCGAGAGCGACTCGTAGCAGCCGTTCAGCCTGAGGGGCGCGTGGGGGGACAAGGGTAGGGCGCTGCAGCTGCCCTGCCACCCAGCACAAGAGGAGACTCCCTTCCCTCCACCTGGCACAGGCCCTACCCCATACGTGCCCGCCCACGTGCCCGCCACGGGGATACCCACTTGGCATAGGCCTTCTCCAGCAGAGCACTCCAGAACTCGGTGCACTCCGCCGAGTGGACAAACAGAAGTTCCCCATCCTTGGTGGGCAGCTGGTCGTCCACCACCACGTCCACCCACTCACCGAACTGCCAGATCTGGGGGGTGAGGAGGGAGTGGGGTGAGCTCAGAGCATCACATGGCATCATCCCTACCCCAGAGGGATGGCCTCCACCCACCACCCTTGCTTCTGCCACAGCCCACCAGCTCTGGAGGGCCAAAAGCTCCCGGCCCACCTGGAAGTGAAAGATGCCAGCATAGTCCTCCTGGAAGCTCTGTCCATGGGGCACCACACGGTGCAGGAGCTCCTCGTTGAGCGTGAGGGAGCCAATGGCAGCCAGCAGCCAGCAGTCACCTGGGGAAGGAGAGGAACCTGGTTTGAGTGCCCATCACCTCCCTAGCTGGGAGGGTAGGTGATGGATGTTTAGGAGCCCATGGTGTGCTCTCCTTGCAAATATTTGGGGCTACCCAGCTCATAAAGTCCATGGAAAAACCAGAGAAGGTCCAGCAAGCAGCACTCAGGAATCCAGGCTTGCTCAGCCTGCCCACACAGAGAAGTAATAGCTCAAGGCAACAGGGAACTTTCCTCCCTTACCTGGAGTCTGTGTCCAGACCACCACACACAGTCAGCACCAACAGCCCCCTCCTGCAGCCATTTTTCTGGACCCTCCTGGAACTCATTCATATGACTGCCCTCCATATCACAGACAGCAAGTTCTGCAGCTTTTTTTGGAATTACACTTTGCAGGATAAAAGCCACTTTAGCAAGTGAGTGGTTTCATGCTGCTGCCCCAGCTTCTCAAATTGCAAGCAATGCCACCGCACTTTTCCTTCCGAGTGATCTTAACCACAAGTGCTGCTCCAGGCCAGAACTGTGCTTTAAATTCTTTGACTTGATTCTCTTTTTGCCTTTGAAGCCTTTCACACCTTAGCCTTGAGCCCGGATAATCTGTAACTGAGCTGTGGTTTGACAAAATGCCATTTCCAAGTTTTTAATGACCAAGTGAACTCTACCACAGTGCTTTGGGCTGTTATGCACTCCAGTTGCCACCTCAAGTTAGTCCTAATTACTGGATATATTAAATGCAGTCAGCCCTGAAAACAGCATGCTAAATGTGCTAAGGTAGACAGTACTCCCAATCAAGTGCCCTACTTGCTCCCAATCAGGACAACACTGTCTGTGGTACCAAGATCTGTTTCTGATGACCACAAAATTCCAGTTGTGGTTCAGCTCTGCTAGCCTACCCAGCCCGTTAATACATCTCTCCTTGCCTCAGTGCCCTCGCCTTGGGAGACACCTCTGGAGAAAAGACAAATCACTACTCGTACACCTCTCAAAACCCTTCTGCCACACTGCATTTGCTCACCAGCATTTTGTCACCACCACCACCTCAGTTTGTTATTGTCATGCAGCTGCCATCCCTCACCATTTACCAAAGCAGGGAGCTCTTTGGAGCAGCTCCTGGCATTGTTGTCAGCATGTGTGAGGCATGGATGCACCCAGAATCTCCACTGATCTCAGCATGGCCAAGCTGTGCACACATCCACACATTTTTGTGGAGCTTTAACCTAGAACTACCAGGAGGCACAGGATGCCCCCTGACTTGCAGTTTCCACCTCACTGAATGGAAAGGGCCACCCAACCCTCCCCAGTCACTAAAGCCTGGACCAAGGCCCAGGGACAAAGCTTCAACACTCACCCAGAGCCCCCTGGCAGATGTCTGTCCGGGTGGCACCGCCAACGATGAACTGAGGGTCATCCACTAATTCCTGCAGAAGGACAGAATCAGATCCTGGTGCTGCATCTTGGCAGGGCTGGCACCCACTGCAGCTCTGACTCGAGAGAAATGGTATATGGTCCCTGTGAGATGTACCCCACCTGCCCTCTGCTAGGGAAGGCTGCTTGACTGCAACCCCAAGGCCATCACGGTAAGGCAAGGCAAGATCTGCTGTATCCGTGGGAGGACAAGGCTGGATGGCATTCCCCTTGCCCCATGACACCAGGGGATATGCCCTCTCAAAAGCCCCAGCTACTGAGGGTGACACACCATGCCATGACACCCAGGAGCAAGAACACAACCCACCTGTCTGGAAGCCCACAGTCTGCTGCCCAGAGGAAGCAGTGCCTGCTAGGCACGATGCTCTTCTGAGCAGACACTCGTGGGGAACGGCCCTGAGCCCTTGGGAAAGTGGCTCTGCAGCACTCCAGGGACTTGGAGCACTGAGGGGTGCCAGCAAGGGCCAGTCTGCAGCTCAGCACACCACGCCAGTGCAGACGTGCAGGGCAGGGAGGCCAGCCCAGCCTGAGGAGAAGCAAGGCCAGCACTTACCGACGGACGCTTCCACTCCACTCCCCGTGTCTTGCTGGAGTGTGGCCCCAGCTCCTTGAATCCAAGGGCAGTCGGGCCAGCTGGGAATTGGGGATCCCTGAAGAGGGTGCCACTCTCAATGCACTGCTGCTTGAGGGCCTCGTAGTCCTGGTTGAGGTACTTGATGGCGTTGTTGTGCTGGCCGAGCCCCTCGGCTCTCAGGCGGTCTCTCTGCACGCGAGCAGCCATCCCGCCAAAGGGCATCATAGCTCGGCACCAGCACCGCTACCTCGCGCTCCGCTCCCTGCAACACAGCAGCCACGGCCACGCTGAGGCAGGGCCCGCTACCTGGCTCTGCCCTGGGGATGTCAGCCATCACACAGAGCCAGGCTTGGAGGCTGAATCTGCAATTCCCCACCACCCCCACAGCAGAGACCTTCTCCAGCAGCAATGGCACAGTGAGCCCAGTGACACCAGAGCACCCCAGGGTGGGCACACACACCAGGAGAACCTCCCAGACCCCATCCCCAGCAGCAGCCCCGTTCTGAGCCCTGGCCTCCAGCCTGGCCTTCGCAGCCCTGCTGTCTTTAGGAGACACCAAGGGGACAAAGCAGCACTGAGGGCGGGCTGGGAGAAGACAGCCCCCCAGCACCTAGACCATGGGTCCTGTCCTGTCCCCGATATGCCAAAAAGCTGAGCCCGGAGGAATTTCAGACGCTTTCCAACCTCGTCAGCCTCCTCCCGGCGCAGCTTTCCGGGTTCTTCCCTCGTCCCGGCTCCTCCTCAGCCGTCTCGGCCGGGAGGGCGTCAGCGGCTGCCCGCAGCTTCTCCCACCCGCAGGGGCCTCCCCCTCTCCTTTTCCCTCTTCCCCGAAAGCCGGCCCGGCTGCCTGAGCACTGAGTCAATAGGGCCGGGCAGGGAGGAGCCCAGCAGAGCGCAGATAGTTCTAGCTGTGGGGCCAGAGCAGGACAGGGAAGGAAGAGGCGGGACGGCACACACACACACGGGGAGGATGACTCAAGGCTCGTCGAGCGCCAGTGGAGCAGCCTGCCGGGAGACACCGGGAAGGGATTGCGGAGTTCGGCGGGGCAGGACAGACACCGCAGAGCCCCCATCCCGCAGCTCTCCCTGCTCTGGCCATCCTCCCGGGGCTTCGACCAGCAGCTCCCGGCCAGGAGCTTCGAACCAGCTGGACACAGTTGCCAGGCACGTCTGGTCCCGCAGCCCTGCCCGGCAAGTCCCAGCTGGCTCCCGGCGTCCAGCTGCCCTCGGCCCTGTCCGGGCACCATGGCAGGCAGCGCTCAACCCACCGCACCGCCCAGGCTGGAAGGGGCTCTGGCACCGTCTGCTCCAAGCCTCCGTGCAAGAGGTGTCACCAGCAGCAGGGGCAGGTGCCACCGCCCCCAGCCCACTGGCATCTGCGGCTCATCCTGCCCCACTCCCCAGCAATCTCAGCTCCTGCTTGGCTGGGCTGGTGCCCAATACTTCAGAGGTTTCTCCAAGTGAGAAAGTGGTGTAGTCCTTGGGTAAATAAGCCAGGAGCCAGCAACCCACTCAGAGCAGCAAACTCGAATGCCAGTGCTGGCCCACTCCCTCCCCAGTACCCTATCCCAGGGGAGCAGGGCGCAGCCTGGCTCCAAAGAGGCGGCTTTCCTTGTCCTGAAGTGCTGTAACAACTAAAGGGAAGGCAGGCAACAGTGAATAGGGTGCAAGCTCCTGGCACATGTGTAAGGCATAAACTTGGCTGCTAACCCATGTGGCTGTCCTAGCCAGAAGCTCTTCAGAAGAAAAAAATTACTCTTCCCCATCACTCTGCTTGCTCTGGGATGCTCCAAACCCACTACCCTTCTCGGGGGAAGCGCAAGCTCTTCTCTCCTCTACGACAGTCCCAAATCTATGGAGTTCCTCCTACAGCCCCGGCCCCACAGCCACACCCTGGCAGTCTCTCCCAGCGGCAAGGCACTTGGTGCCTGCAGAGCTGGCGGGATGGCTTCTCCAGTCCCAGACACTTCCCAGAACAGAGGGGCCCTGAGGGAGGAGGGATCCCAACTACAGCTGCCCACACTGCCTCCAGACCCCACTCACCACCTCCCTGGCACTTACACCACAACCTGCCAGTGGCCAGGGAACTTCCCCTACCCACAGCCCCTGACAGGTTCCCTGCACCCTTTCCCACCCTACCTACCAGCACGGGACATGGCTGCGGACACGGGGAGCTCTGTGCAGACACGGGCACCGTACGAGTTATTCTTAGCTCTGTGGCTCAAAATACTCGGGAAGGCTGTGCTCAGTGGCAGACGGAGGTCATGCAAGCGCAGAGCAAAGGAAAGCATTTCAGACCCCAGAATGGGAGAGGGACCACATGGGTCTTTAAAGCAATGGGGTCAGCCACTGACACCTCCCAGGATTATGCTGATGGACACTGCAGGTCCTTCACGGAGGAGGAAGGGGTGTGATGAGACAAGCCAAGCCCCCAGGGCAGTTTTCCACCACAGGTGATATCCAACTACAATATGATGCTTTCCAGTACTCGAGGCACCTCTGATCCCTCCCAGGTGGGAGCAAAAAGACACACTGGTTCCTGCAGGGTCCCTGACACCTTGTGCACTTTAGCGCATACTGCAAAGCCCTTGGGCAGCATCATTGTTGAAGTCCAGCCAAGAAATCTTTGCAGACCTCTGGCTGCCAGCTGCTCTTGCAAATCAACGGAAGTGGGGAGTTCCCTTCCTCAAAACTAGCCCTGACACCCGGTATCGTGCCGCACACTCAGCTCCGGGCAAGGCGTCACAGCCGCCCATGGCATCCCACAGTGCTCAAGCAGCTCTCAGGCCCTTTCCAGCCCTCCAGATGACAAAGATCCCACAGGCTACCCTTTATGTTACCGCATTCCTTTGACGGGATGCGGGATTGGCTTTGGGGTCGGCAGCGCATCCCGGGAGGCTGCGGTACTCTGCGGATGCGTTAGCTAATACAAAAATCCTCGCAGACAGAAAGAGGATGGGAGGGGTAGGCATGCCTAGATAAGCTGAGAAAACAGAGGAAGCAGCCGGGGAGGGGGAGACGGAGGGACCCGAAGCCCTGCCCGCCCGGCAGCGGGCTCCCCCCCGGTGCTTAACCCAAGCTGGGGGTCGGACAAGGGGAGGATGGGGGGATGGACTCACGGAAGCTGCCGCCGCCACCGCCCTGCCCGCTCCGGCTCGGCCCGGCACAGCCCAGCCCGGCTCAGTACAGCCCCGCGGAAGGTGGAGTTTCGGCGGGCAGGATGTACGAGCACAACCGGGAGGGCAGTGGGAGGGGGAATTAAAGGAGCAGTGACAGCTTACAGACACTGGGAGGGGATTATTGATCCCGGCTGATGGTGAGGTTCTGTCTGCTGTCATCCTCTCCCAGCTCCTGGGATGGCGGGGTACCGCCGGGATGGGCGTGCCCCTTCCACCATTGTTCTGAGGGAAGGGTTGGGTTCGCACGGAAACCGGGGCTGGAAGGAAAAGAGGAAGCAACTTTCCTCTAGGAATGGATTTGCAGGTGACTGCTCCACACTGCCGGCACCCCAGCGTAGCCGGGTGAAGCTCTGTACTGCACCTTTGTCCCCAGGACTTATTGACTTTCTGGTGCCACGGCTGAGTACGGTGGTCCCACGGTGGTGTCCCTTCTCCCTTCCCTCATGCCTGCGGGGACTGTGCCCGCACCACCTCAATCAGTGGTCCAGGTGGCCACGGCCAACAACGCCACCAGCAGCTGCCCCGGCCTCCCTGCCCCTGCTGGCCTCTCCCCGCAGCAGCTGGGTGCCAGCAGGGCCCTCTCCCGGCAGCTCCCACTGCCCTGGGGTTTTCCACAGCCGCATCGGGCTGCCCCTGCGTGCCCTCTGTGACTCATGGTGCAGCTATGCTGGGTGGTGCCATCACCAGCGGGCATGGCCACACAGGGCTTGGCACCGTACGGTGGAGCCCTGCGTGGCTCCACATGGCTTTGGCTGGCATGGCATGGCTCAGCATGGCACATGGCTTTGGCTGGCATGGCATGGCTCAGCATGGATTGGCACAGCTTGGCCTGGTGTGGCTTAGCCCAGCATATCTGACACGGCTTGGCCTGGCATCAGCAGCACAGCTCAGGCCAGCCCCGTCCCAGGAAAGAAAAGAGGCTCTGTATTGCCATTCTTTTGGTGCCAGGGCTGAACAGGGTGAACATCATGGGTGTCACCAGCCCTGGAGCTCCCTGTCCTTCCCTGGTGCCTGTTTGCAGCTGGGGAGGCTGTGCCCATACACTCACCGCCGCAGCTGGCATCGCGCCTGCGGGAGCCCAGGCCTCACAGGGCTCCTGCTTTCTACCTCACCCCACCTTGTCCCAGGGGGTAAATCCTTCCAAAGCAGGGAGCAGGTTGCACGTGGGGCCAGTCCCTTGCCTGAGGGAAGGGCAACCCAAACATTTAAAACCAGCTGTAGCGTGGTCCTGCTGCTGCAGGCACAAGGGACCAGTCTGGTCCTGGCCAGCACCCACTGGAGCTGCCCTGTCCCTATGCAGGGGACTCTGTTACAGGCAGCTTGTTCTGCTTGTTCCCATCCTAGTGCAGAGGTGGCCTTGGCGTGCCCTGCTCTGGGTTGTTGCAAGGGCTGCTACATCTTCTTCCCAGGCAGGCTTGCCCCAGGCTGGAAGCATAAGGGGCTCCCTGCATAAGGGGGATATTATTTAGCTCTGCATGGAGCTACAGGCAGCACTGTGCTTTCAAAGAGGCCAAGGCTTGTTCCTGCTTTGGGTTTGTGCCTGTCCTTGTGACACTGTTGTCCTTTTCAGCTCCTGCCTTATTACCCTTCAGTGGCCTCCAAAGCTGCTTTCACAGATGCCTCTCCTGGGACAGGAGAATAATCCTATCACAAAGGCTGTCCCATGTCCTTCCCCCTATGCTTGGAAACCGTTTCCCTAAAACACCTGCAAAATCTCTCTGCAATTTCCTTGTTTCCTTCCCTCAAGTTTTCTTTTGCACTGATGGCTGCAGGGACTTGGCAGCAAGCACGGTTCTTCTTTCTATCTTCAGTTTTTTGTTCTCTGGCATTGCCTCTTCCCTTGTCCTTTGGCTGTGGGCAGGAGGGTCGTTTGTCCCCTGCGGCACTGCTGGCACAGGAAGCGTGATCACAGCGAGGCGGGGATGGAGCTGGGCTCACTCGCTGTCCCTCGGCAGCCCGCGCCAGGCCTCGCCTCTCCATTGTGCCATCCCCCAAGCAACGGCCACTGTACACAGCCTAAGGAGCACAGCGCGCAGCAGGCTCCCGGGAAGCACGCCAGATCCAGCCTGCACGGAGAGCAGCAGGGAGCACCCTGGGGGCTGGCTGCTTGCTCTCTGTCCCAGCACTCAGGGCATGGCTGACATATGAGCAGCATCGTGTTTTGGGAAAGTGCTGCTCTGTGCTCCAGGCGTTTAGCATCCCTCACGTGTTCCCAAAGGCTTTAGCTGTCCACCAAACCAGGTGTCCGGGTTTGGAATGGATATTGCATGAGTGGCAGTGTAACTTGCTATTGGAACAGTATGGGTGGGCTGACATGTGGCATGAGGCTACCAGTGAAACTCCCCTATCACATCATTTCCAAACCATCTTCCACTGCAGCCTCAGCATACACAGCTCCCCATCTACCTGTTTTTAGGCACAAAGTCCCTGATACTTCTGCAAGTCAGAGGGAAAGCCATTCATGCTGCGAGAGCCTGTGAGCCATGGCTGAGTTGCTGGCAGGAGGGCAGGGCTTGTGCTCGCACTACTCCCCACCCCACCTTTTGCACCACGCATGCTCCCGCAGCCCTGCAGCAGCTGGGGTCCTCTCCTCCCAGGTCCCAGCCCCCAACCCACTCCACAAAGAAAAGACTGTAAACAATAGCTCCTTTTTTTCCTTTTTTCTTTTGTACACAAATATATACAGGGTATTATACACATCTCTACACAGACAGTGCCACTCAGAACACACAGCTCTCTGTGGGTAGGGCCCCGACAGCCACAGAGGCAGCCCGGAGCACGGCCGTACCTACAGAGACCACAGCATCCCAGCCCACCTGCTGGACCAGGAGCAAGGGCAGTAGGTGGGTGTGAGAAGAAGGGAAGCAGGATCAACATCGCCCCTGTCCCAGCCTGTGAGTGGACCGGGAACTCTCAGCTCACATGCTCATTTCATTCCTGGCCGCTACCTGGAAGGGATGGGTGACTCTCACCATGCCCCTTCACACCCATGTGTGCTCCAGCCCCAGCTGAGCCCTGGAAGCTGGCATGACCTGCCCTCCCCGTGCACTGAAGACCCAGGCACCCTCTGCTCCATCCACCCTTTTCTCCAGGCCTGGGATTCCTATAGAGGTGTTGTACAGGAAAGGCAGCTACGTCCTCCCTGGAGCAGCCCCCCACCTGCTCTCTGTGGGTCTGGTTCCCTTCCTCTAGTGGAAGGCACAGGGGAGAAAAGCTGTAAGATGTGACCACTATTCCTGGCAGCTGAGGTGGGCAGGGCTGACAATTCACTTGTTCTGGTCGATTAAAGTGCTTGGAGCTCCTGGGCCAGCACGGGTGATTGAAAAGGTAAATGACTGTCCCCTTTCGCCTGGCCCCTCAGGGTACAGCACCCACAGATGACAGGCAAAGGGAGGGTGATAGTGTCTGCAATGAGCACCAAAGAGGATGGTGGCAGGGTTTGAGGGAAATAAATACAGCTAAATAGCAGAGGGATTTATTATTTTCCTTTACATTTTACACAAGGGGAGGGGGGAAGCAATTGAGGGCAACTGATACTGACCAGAAACAACCTCACAAAACGTCTTTAAACAGGGTCAGTCCTTCCATGTGCCAGGGGCTCCAGTCACCTCTCCCACCCATCCTGTTCCCTGCCTGCCTCTGGGACACAGCTATCAACAGGGAGTGGGCAAGAGCAAGAGGTAGGAGAGGAACAACCCCCCTCTCAGGGTGGGTGGTGGCAGAGGAGCCTACACCGGTCAGGGCAGGTGAACAAAGCCAGCACAGTCCCATGAGGCTTTCATGCTCCTGAAGATGGTGGTCTTGGTTGGAGACAGCTCCTAGGGTCTGCTCTCCCAGGGCTCCCTCCCTCTCACCACCTCAGCTGGGGGAAGACCCTGCAGCAGTTCAGGGAAGGAAGCCCAGGGGCCTAATTGCAACAAGGCAGTGCTGATCTTGCAGGGTGTTGAGGGCCTGTGGCCTGAGACCCTTTCTCCCCTCTCCCTAGCACCCAGGAGACCCCCACACAGCCTCCCCACCCCCAAGCCTGAACCTGCTGTGCAGACACAGGGCAGCAAAAGGGGGGCTGCAGTACCACATGGGGGTCAGGTTGATTTGTTTGAAAGGAGAGTAAAATGTGCAAAGAAAAATGCCACTTTAAATGATGCTGCAAACCCCTGCCTGTGCCCCTGAGGGAGGAGGGAACAGGACCTGGGGGAGAGGCTGCCTGCGCCTCCTCCTGCTCATGAGAAATGCCCTCAGCACCCCTCACCTTGCGAGGGCCAGTCTAGCTCATGTCAACCCAGTGGCCCTTCCCTGGTGTGATGCCACCTTTGACCAGGAAGTCAGGGGCACCGTCACCATCCTGTGGTGAGGGGGAAGCCTGTCACCACCCCGAGCCTGGACCAGCTCCTGGGATGCCACACCAACTGGATGCTGGAAGCAGTTGAGAAAGGGCACACGCAGGCACAGGGAGAAGGTGCAACAAAAGCCAACCCTACCCTGGGTGGGGTTTCCAATAAACTGACTGAAGTTTTTCATTTATCACCTTCCTGTAAATCTAATAAATTATTAGTGTTTCTCACCAGAAAGACAGGGGATACAGTTGCCTGCTCAGAAGACCCCAAGTGTTCCCCCTATGCCCCTTCCCAGAAAGCACCCAGCGTTCCTCCTCCCTGCAGGTCCAGGGCAGCACCACGGGGGTTATGGTCCCCCTCCTCCCCAGCCTCTGGGAGTCTGGGGTCCAGGGATGCGTTGAAGAAGGTAGCTAGTAAAGAGCATGCCTGCCGAGCAGCCGGGCTGGCGCAGGGGTGGAGGGGCAGGGAGATGGAGAGCTTGCAGCAGGGCCCCTGCCCTCGCTGAAGGCAGCAGCCCTGGGGGCGGGAGGGTGAGGGCAGCAGCCAGCACCCTCAGGTGCCTCTTCCCAGGTCTCCGTGCGCACAGCCTGCCCTGCTCCTGGGCCTCCTTCCCCTCCCGCCCTTTGAGGTCCCTACTGGTGGATCTCATTCTCTATCAGGCTGTCCTCACACGACTGGAAATCTGTGTCATTCATGCCATCTGCGTTGATGAGCTCCTCATCCTGCGATCCCTGCTCCTCCGACTCTGTTGCTTCGCCCTCCGGCGAGGAGTCCTGCAGCACTTGGGCGATGTACTTCTGTCAGGGCAGGCAGGGGCAGGGAGAGAGCAGAAACACACGTGAGTCTAGGGAACTTCTCCGGGAAGCAGAGCACAACACACTAAGCACCATGCATGAGGCTGAGCGTGGGGATATGTTAGGAGGGCAAGGAAGCATCCAGACTCCATGGAATTTACCAGGATGGTCTAAGAGTGGGGCTTGGCCCTGAAACACTGGATGTGTTTCAAACCCCAGCAGTCTGGGACAGGGCATCTGGGCTAGGAAAGAACGTGGATTCTCAGGCTCTTTGGAGCCCATATGAACTGGAAGACTGCACTTCCTTTTTTGTTAGGATGCGTCTTAAAGCTCTGCCTGCTTCTTATAAGGATTCTCCTTTTGGCAAAATGTCGCTGCTCTTAGCTGTCTGGAACCTAGGAGGGAGCCTGCATTACATGTGCACACCACAGCCCTGCTCTCCTGAGGAAGCAGAAGGCTCTGCTTTACCCCATCCCCTGCATAGATCCCCACTACAAAAACCTTGTGGAAGGAAGCAGTTGGAGTGAGCCAGTTGAACCAAGGTGAAGTTCCAAAAACCGACTCTGGGGGTCTCAGAACGTTGGACAGGGGAGAGAAGAGTCCCCAGAGCGCTTCCATGGCCTTCAAGGCAATGTCCATGGAGATGCCTTTATGTTGGCACTAGGACAAGCCTGGTGGGTGACAGCTTTTGCTGGCGTGCAAGCGTGCAAAGAGGCAGAATGAGAAGGGAGACTGACCCGGCTGGATTCACTGTCCCAGCCGAAAGAGAGATGGAAAGTAAATGCACAGCATCTGAGGAGCAGCGGGAAAGAGGTGTGTGTGTGGGGGTTACACTTCACCGAGAGCAGGTGAGGGGCAGAGTGCCCAACAGTTGCCTCCCACTCTCACTGGGAGGATCCAGGTGCTGACTCAGAAAAATGAGAAGTGAGGAGTGAGGTACTCAGACAGGGAGTTACCTCCCCCTTTCCAAACTCGGGCAAGGAGTGTGCCAGGGCACAGAGGTGGGCATAGTGACTCACAGCTGATTTGGGAGCCGGCAGATTGGTGGCAGGTCTCCCGTTCTGCCTGTTGTCCCTGGCATCCACTTCTGTGTGGTCAATCTGGAGAGAAAAGGAGAAATTGAGACTGCCAAGGCAACATACCTGCTGTTCCACCTCAGCAATATACAGGCAGCAGAGACAGCCTCAGGACTATCCCCTTTGTGAAGTCAGGGTTGACAGGTTCTGCTGAAGAGCAGGCTGGGACCCCTCAGAGCCTCTGCTGTTTTGTGGTTGAGCTGTGCTACCAAGGAGAAGGGTCCTGCACCCAGCCATTCTGCCTCACCTTGTAGTTGTGAGCGCTGAGGTATTTGAAGTGCCCAAAGCAGACGTGACACAGGCAGATCACAATGGTGATCACGAGGACCACAAAAGTGAACATGGAAGTGGGGGCCAGGAACCCTGGGGCAAAGGAAAACCAAAGTGTCAGTGTCAAAAGGACCGTGACCATGCTCTGTGGCTGGAGGCTGCCAGGATCAGAGCCTGACCAGGGAAGTGGCTCAGTAGGACCCTAAGGGCTGGCATCCCAGCCCAGTGCTCACCTGCGCGCACTGTGGAGAAGAAGAGAAGCCAGAAGAGGCAGAGGATGGGGGCTGCCACTACCTGATTCACAGCCCCTGAATGGATCTTCTTGTCCAGCTTGGCAGGCAGGTAAGCATAATACAGGTTGTATCGGTCCACCAGGTGCTTTAGCAGCATGTACATGAGCCCTGGGAGAAGGAGAAGAAAGCCAAACGAGTGGGGCATCAGCCTCTTTGCTAGACTGAGAAGGAATATCTCTCCCACATCAGCCTTCTTGCCTCCCCCTCCATCTCTGGCACAGGGAAGCAGAGGGGAATCGCTTACCAAAAGGGACGATGATGGGGCAGGTGATGCTGTATGTCATGACTACAGTGAAGACACACATCATCCAGGCGTAAGCAGCCCCAAACTGGAACTCGTAGGCCTGGTGCTGCAGGAGGGAATGGAGACCCATCAGCAGGAGGACCCTGAGAGCTGAATGGGTAATGCAATACACCCAGTTCTATGCACAGCACCAGGCAAGCCCCATCAGGGTCCCACTGCAGCACTCCCCTCCCTGGGCACAGGCCACAACCCATCCCTCAGCCCCGCTACATACTCGTTTGACGTTCCTCCGCTCGGCCGCCGAGCGGGCCAGGCAGAGGCGAATCATGTACATGAGCAAACCAGGGATGCGCAGCAGGTCCATGGCGTTCCCGATGAAGGCGGAGGCGATAACGTAGTTGACAAAGAAAGCCCCATTGTCTGGCAGGAACACACACCTGGGGAGATGCAGCAAGAGCAGGCTGCAAGGGGTGCTCCCTCCTTGCAGGGCAGCAGCTGGGAGTCTCCATGACCTCTGGGTGCCAACAAGAACCACCTCCCATTGTAAACAAAGCCCTTCTGCTCCAATCCACTTACTCAAATCGTACGGTAGCTTCAGCAAGGAATTTTTTGTCGAACAACCAGCGGAAAAATACATCCAAGCTGTGGGGGAAGAAGGCAAGGAGAAAAGATGAACCATCAGAAGCAGCAACAGACAGAAATGCACATATGCAGAAGCTGCTCTAGAAGGATCCAAAGCTCTGACCATAGACTGTGTTGTTCCCAGTGGAGTGTGTCACCAGCAATTATGTAAACTGGACATTGGAAAAAAAAAATGGAACTAAACAATGCAACACTAAAAAAGGGATCCTATTTATGTGTGTTTTTATCCCTTTACTCTGATCCTATAAATATTTTTCCACTCTCCTCTGTTTGGGCACAACATCCATGTAAAGAACAGATGACTGACTCTACAGAAGAAATTGGTTACCTACAAGAGATTTTAAAAAATCTCTTAGAAAAAATAAATCCCATTGTCCTCAGTTTTGATTTTTTTATATAAAACTATCCAATTCTCTGGCACTGATGGAGTGCAGAGCTCAACAAGCAACTGCAGAGGGACTGACTCCTCAGAAGGAAGCATGGTCTCTTTTGTCGTCAAAATGCAAACATTCTGAGAGCATCTGCCCAAGATGCAAGTTTACATGCAACAATGTTGCATGTATGCAACAATATGTTATTAATCTATGTTGCAAACACGTAGTCACCCAGTGGGATGAAGGACTATTCTTCTACTACCATTAGATGGTTTGTCTTATTCTCAGGACTTGTCTGACATCACCACTGAGGGACTGTATCTCAAATACGGAATTTAGGTGGGATCTTAAAGATCCCTGACCCCACAATGTGTAAAGAGTGAACTAGCACAGTTAAAGTTCCCTGTCCCCCACCCACTCCCCAGTTTTTTCTTCCTCAGACTGTTCCCCTCCTTGGCCCCTGTTCATCGCTAGAGCCCACACCAATGGCTGGCAGGTGATGCATCAGTGTTTCCTACAGGGCAATTTATAAACTCTGCAGGAAGATTTGAGGCATACACCCAAACAGATGAGCACTTCTGTACCAAACTATCCCACCCAGCCAAGCAGCATAACATATTCAAGGTCTGGCTTAAAGGAGGAATTCACTAGTTTTGTGCAAAATTTGGACTGAACACTGAGCACAGAGGTGAAGAATGCCTCCTTCACCAGCAGATATCAAGCAGACTTTTCACTCATCTACCAAGTCAACTTTTGCTGCATTATTTGTAACATCATGGCACATGTCAATGCATCTGCAGATTGAGTCAGTAACGTCCTAGAGACCCAGTCATGTATGGTCTGGCCTGCTCTCCCTCAACTAAAATTAAATACCAGTCTCCCAAGGGGATGGTGGCCAGGGCACCAGTGCAGTGAGGAAAGAATGTTGTAAAAAGAAGAGAACAATCAGGCGTGTACCTCAACCCTTCCTGTGCCCCATATGTTTGTACTTGCCTTCCCTTCCCACAACCCCTACCTGCTCAAGCCCAGTGATGGCAGCAGCAAGACCATGAAGATGAGGAAGGTGTAACACTTGAGCATGGTTGTTCTATTCTCTCCAGACCTGAAGACAGAGAGGCTGTTAACCTTTCACCCCACCAGCCACACAAGCTGTGCTTCCAATGGCTTTCCATCAGTAAGCACTTCCCAATGTCTAATCTAAATCCCACTCTGTCCATTCCTAATATACAAATACATCCCCTTTCCCTCCAGCATATCTGAAATTCATTATGGGGTCTCCATCCCTTTCCCCTTGTCTCACGGGCTCTGCAATCATCTTTCCTGACCTGTAATCCCAAGAGCTGGTGACACCCTCCCCACCAGTCCCTGCAACACAGACCAGAAAACAAAGGTTACATGGCGTGTCCTGCAGGGAACGTGCCTCACAAGCAGCAGGCTTCTAGTGCTCTGCCCTTCAAGTGCCATCCCTGTGGCCAGAAGCCAGAGGATCTGAAATAACTTTCTCTTGCTACATCTTACACATGGTACAGGCACACCACCCCTGCCTGCTCACCTGAGCCAAGACTTCCCTCACTACTAGCATTTCTCATAGTGACCAGCCCCAACTCCTCCCAGCTTTTTTCTTCCTGTAGACCTGTCAAGCTCTGCTCAGACAATCATGCCGCACAACAGCAGCTAAAGACTGGCAGAACAGCTGTCCAGAGCAGTCCCCAGGTGCCCAAGAGGTGCAACACAACACCATGCTTGGAAATGAAGACAGAAGTTCAAGCAGAAAGATCCAGCCCGTAGCTTTGTGTAGTGAGAAGTGTCTAGCAGCCAATCAGCTCACTAAGAAGGTAAGAACAGGTGCTGGCTGTCCTTACCTGGTCCAGTGTGCTTCAAAGAAGGCAGAGTAGTATACAATGGTGGGCAGAAGAGCAGAGAAGCACCACAGCAGCAGGGTGGGGAAGAACTGGGTGATGATTGGGTTCTGCAACAAGGCAGAAAAGAAATCACATGTTACATGGTGAACCAGCTCTTGTGCCAGCCAAAGGTACAGTTGCCTCTGCCGATGCCAAGGCTCCAGCACTGACTGCCACTGCACCCTGTCCAGGCTCAGCACCTCCCTCATGGTCAGGCTGACAGGACCCGGGGAACAATGACAATTTCTCTCCCCATCCCCAGCTTTGCAGGGGATATAGTGCCTTGGGGTGGTTCCTGTGTTACCCACCCTGCACCTGTCTCCAAAGTCCTTACATTGAGGTACTCCACAGGCTTGGTGACATTGAACTTGTCCATAGTGGTGATGATGATAGCAGGGGTGGTGAGAAAGAAGAGAAGGATGAAGAGGACCACATTAATCACAAAGCAGCGGATCCACCATATAAAGCCCCGGATGGAGAGGTGTTCCCTGGGAGGGAGAAAGAGGGCATCAGGATGGCTGCAGAGGGTACAATACCAGGTCTGGTGCTTTGTGTGCATATGGTGAACAGCACTTGGGCTGCCAGCCCAAGGCTTTCCCCCACCTAGTCAAATCAGACCTCTAGCTCAGCCAGGCTGAGCTTCAGTAAGAACAACTCACTCAGTTACTGGAGGAGCAGATGGAGAGGGAGAAAGGGAGGATGCACCCCTTTCCCACTGGCAGGGCCACTGAACCCCACAGAGCTGCTCACCAGTAGATGTTCTGTGGGTCAGGAGCATAACTGACAGTCCAGTTGGAGACATGGAGGGACTCACTGCAGGAGGAGGCTCTGGGCTCCCCACGGCATGAACAGCCCTGGCACTTACAAGCGTTGAAATCTTTGAGGATTCTATACAAGAGAAAGAGGCACACGCTGACACAAAAGGCTGGCACGCACAAGCCAAGGGGATGCCTTAGTGCTTCTGTTCTTCTGATTTAAAGCAAAGGCTGGGACAAGTCATCTTCTTGGGAAGGGCAGGACCATCTGCACTCACATGGCTGTGATGGTCTCATTGTGGAAGGTGACAAAGGCCATCCCCAGAGGCTTTTCATTAACCTTCTCCTTCTCTCGCTTGTAGTCATCCTTGAGCTTCTCCTCCAGTTTGGTATAATACTCAATGGCTTCCACCTGAGCAGGACAGAGGTGAGATGGTCTGGGGACCCAAGCCACGGGACACCCAACTTCTGCCCAACACCTCCAGCACTCCCCTACCTCCTCACAGCCCCTGATGACACAGCAGCACAAGTGGCCACAGGGCTTGGGGTTGATCATGGATGGGGTGTTGTCCTTGCTCTGCAGGTTGGTGAAGTAGATTCGTCCACGCTCAGCCTTCTTCCTGAAACACGAGAGCAGAAGAGAAGGAAGAAAGGAAAGAAAGAGGGTGACTCATAAAAGCTCTGTGGCACCAGACCTGAGGGGATATCAGGAACATCAGCCCATTCTGCCTTTTCTCCAAAAATAGAGGTTACCTCTCTGCATCGAGGAACATCAGCCGGGCAACATCATAGCAGGGACGGGCCTCCAGGACAGTGCAATTGGCATAGGCCTCCCTGTGGGTGAGAAGCATCAGTTCATCACAACTGGCACCAAAGGTACCCCTCAAGTAAACTCCAAGTGTTCAAGACTTCTCTCTGCCCTGAAAAGAGTGTCCTGGGCTGAGTACAAGTGATGCATACCAAGAGTTTGCAGGGGAGCCTGCAGGCTGTCCCTTAGAGCAGATGTGAAATACAAGGCAAATGCTACATCCCTTAGGCTTTGGAACAAGGAGCCTTTCTGGACTTCTGCCCTATAGCAGCTAGGAGCTTCTCTGACCCCACACTCCCCTCTCTGCCTTCACAGACTTGTGGTCAGAAAGAGGCAGAAGGATTCCCAAAGGGTACAAGGCATTTATTTTCTACCCATAATGCTTCTAAACATGGTCCTGAAAGTGAGGTTCTGACAGAAGAGGAATTTAATTTTCTTGTTAAACATTAAAGACTCTGATCAGGGCAGCACCACAACATCCCACAGTCACTGCTTGAGCACCTCCTGCCTGTATCTCATCTGTGAACTTAATTACAACTCAAGACATGCCCTGCTCGCTGCTTACCACACTGACCCCCAGTGGCTCAGCAAGAGGTGGCTGAGCCTTTACCAAGGCACAAAACAAAGGATACTTCAAATTCAGATAAGAAGCAGAAAAAAATAACAGTGAGCAACCCAAAATAAAGGTGTTCACTGATTTTGCTAGCTCTCTGCTCTCAATGTACTACTGCCATTCCAGATAACACTAGTACTACCCTAATAAAACCATCTCTGTTACAGAGCAGTCTTCAGGGATACAGTGAGACTTACTCAAAATGCTTTTTGATCTTCTCTGGCTCAGCATATTTTGAGATCCCATTGATGAATAGAGTTCGCTTAACCTGCAAAGAAGAGAGAAAGGAGAGGACAGGTAGGTGTGGATGGTGTAAAAGACCAGATTGCAGCAAGACCACCTCCCAAGACCTGCGTCAGTGATGAAAGAGGGTGACCCCATCAATTCTAGCTACCAGGGCTCCCCTTCTGCTCTGCTTCCGCTGGTTGTAGTCATTCTGCACCTGGGTGGACTGCAGATTGACAGACTAGGGACTTACACTGCAGGTGCCTGAACAGAAGCACAGCTACCCATCAGAAATGAAGAAGGTAAAAGCAGCTGGAACAACCCCTAAGGAAGAATAGGGTCCTTCCACATGTTTACCCAGTGCAGGCCTCTCCTGTTTCCCCACAGGCAGTCATGGCTGCTGCTCTGGAGGAGATCTGCCTTTGGCCAGGCAGAATAAAAACAGCCAAAACATGACAGCACTAAAATTGCTGTGGAAATTGAGGTGCTCAGCATTGTCTCCAAGGCTACCTGACTTGACCATAGGGCATGGGAAAATATGTCTGGGAAAGTGGCCAGATCCTGCTCACCAAGTCATCCTCTTTGTAGCGCATCTTGGAAGTGTGCCGGCGCATGCTGTACACTGTCAGCAGCAGGTACAGGAAAGCAAAGGTGGTGTGCAGCCACAGCAGGTTATTCCTGTCACAAGGGAGACCACAAAGGTCAATGCAAGGTTGCCACTACAAGTATGGCTGATCAGGCCCTGAAGGCACCGGGGGCATGAGTGTATTCAGCATAGCACACAGATGCCCTACAACCAAATTCCAGGAGCTCAGGCTGGAAATTGGAGCAGGGACAGTAGCCTCATAGCAAGAGCAGAAATACAACCTTAAAGGAGATTAGGCTCTGCAGCAAGTGAACATTTACAAAACACCCCTTGAGGGCCTCAATTACCCATCCCACCCCTGCCCAAACATACCCAGACTTCAGGTTAGCGATAGTTGTCCTCCCAAAACTGTAGGCATTATTTTCTAGAGAGAAAGAGGCAGACACAAACACGCTGAGTTATACTGAGTGGGACAGAGCATCACCAGAGTGAGCTACAGCAAGAGTATCACCTGCAGAATACCTAAAAACCCAAGTTACACAGGATGATCCTGTGGATGCACTACAGTCATAGCGAGACTGCAGTTAGGGTTTGTCTGTGTTAGTGCTGTCCTGCCCTCCACTGCTACCCAATGGTCTGGAATATGGTGTTGAAAGCAGATGCCCCAGCCCAGCCAAAAGCTCCTTGTTCTCACCTAGCAGGTCCCCTGAGAAGTTGACAGGTAACACGATGCCCACAGAAAGCACACCCACGACCACCAGTAGCCCAATGATGTGCCTCTGGAAGGACAGGTAGTGCACTGCATCAACCCCGCATTTGTCCCGGATCTCATCATCCCTGCCAAGGAGAGAAAAGCTGTCAGGCAATGTTCTACATTTCCAAGTGCTGGGGAAAAGTACAGGGTTGCAGCTGCCCTCCTGATCTCAGCACACACAGCATCTTGTTCTGCCCTACAGAGCTGTAGCCAGACTCTGGATTTGGGAGCCCAGCACTCAGCCTTGAAGCAGCCTGGGCAGAAACCTGCCTGTGCAATGACTACCCAGCCCTGTTCCCCATTGCCCTGCTCTCTGTTCCCCAGCAGAGGCAACTGGATACCTTATACCCTCCAGGTGGGCCTTGCTTTCCCTGCTAAGATACAAATGCTGATGCTATCCCACAGCACCCTGAATAGAAGTGCCTGGGAGATTACTCCTGTGCTTCACCAAGCTGAGGGCGTCTCCCTGCATCCTCCTCATAGCCATCCCTGAGACAGCAGAGCCCCTAGCAAGAGTGCCAGGGAGATGAGTATCTTTGCAGAGCAAGGGACATTTTCTGAGATGGGACTGAGGTGGAGCAGGCATGGCCCTGGGTTCTCTCCTGTGTCACAGACTCACTTTATGACCTTATTTTGGCTTTAGGATTCCTCATATAATCCTGTCTTTGCTTGTCCTCTCCAGAGGACAAACTTCACTTGTGCTCTTCAGAGAGGGGGCTGCAGAAAGGACAATGACTTCATGAAGCTGTACTGCACTGGGTGTCCCAACAACCCTGCACTGCCCCTCCTTCCCCATGTGGGTCCCTCACATAGGTCCTGGGGCACTCACTTTATCCTGAAGATGGCTGTCAGCCAGGAGCAGAAACCCTGTGTAAAAAGAAAACAGGAACAGTTTCACAACACTCTGTGTTCCTTTATCCCAGCTCCCTCCTTCAAAGGTTCCAAGGACCAGGCTGGTGTCCTTGCACCTCCACATACTTGGCTTGGGGTAGGGCAGACCACAAACATCCAGATCTGCACAGCCACAGATGGGCCAAAGTGAAGGAGGTGACAGTACTACTCCATGGAGCACAACACAGGCTGGACTCTGCTGTGTGGCTGTCCCCTACCAACTGGCATCCCAACCCTCAAGGCTACCCATGGGCTCCTGGCTAATATGGAAGCTCTCCAAAGCCATGGCACACCCAGAAAATTCAGCATACAGGTACTTCAGCCATCATGCTGGACAAGAGAAACTCTGTAAGGATGGGGAAGGTAGGCTGGGCCGAGGCAGTGCTCCTCAAAGGACACCTGGGGGAGCTTCACCCCCCATCCATCACACACATTATTCTCCCCTTCACCAAGGCAAAAGCCAGCAGAGGAAGACCCCAGCGTGAGGAAGAGCTGGCAAGTAAGTATTGTTTGTAATGCTGAGATTATAGGCTGGACAGATGTCTGTTAAGCCACAGTGATATAGAGCCTATTTATTTAAGCACATGTCTAAGAGCTGCATAGTTCCCTGAGCTCTATACCACACTCACACACTACAGGATGTGGGACTTAAGGTCCAGGAACAGGCAAAAGTGTTTCTTCTGAAGAACCCTTGGTTCAGCCAAGCTGTGGGTTCCTGGTCCCCCAAAGGCAAAGCATTTGACTCTTGTGGCTACTCACATTGTCCCTCTGGTCGAAGTCCACAGAGCTGGAGACGGAGGTGAGGCGCTCGTAGCGGTCATGGTTGTCAGAATGCAGGGCGGAGGCTACGCTAAAATGACAAGTGGGAGGTGAGGGAGAAAGTTAGAAGATGTGAAGAGGCAGCCTGGCCAGGAACCAAGAGCACCCAGGAGACGAGAGGTTAATTCAGGTCAGTTTGCACCCGGCGAGATGGAGAGAGGTAAGATCAGAGGTAGTAGTAAAGAGAGAACCCTCCTCAGATGGCATGCTGAGCCAGGCAAAGCCCATGGGCTTAGCCCATGGATGCTACTTGCCAGGCACCTTCTGAAAGGCACCCAATACTATGTGGCAGTCCCTGCAAGGAGAGGTTGGCAGAGGCTGGCACAGAGGAGAGGTGAGGTCTGTTTAGCACAGGGTTTAGACAGCAGAAAGGAAGGGAGAACTGGAGGCTGCCACAGCCCCTCTGACTCTGGCATAGCTGGAGAGGCTGGAAACAGCTCCTGTCCTGAAGGACCTCACTTATCTTCAGGAAGAGGAAGGAAGGAGTCTGGTGGGCTGCATCCTGCTACACCAGTCCTCCTCACCCTTAGTGCTTCAGTGCAGGAGGAAAAATGCAGCTGCCTGGAGTCAGCCTCAGTGCAACCTGCTTCCCAGTCTCAGCTGAGCCTCCAGCCTGGAGATCCCTTGAGCAGGAGCAGGGCAGACAGCTAGAACTGAATGTCTCCATGCTAAAGGACAGGAAGGCAAAAGGGGTGAATGTCATGAAACCACTTTACTCCAGCCAGAGGCAGGGACCTAGATGAAGAACCTGCAGCAGAAGCATCCAAAGCTGACAACAGCCCCCACTACTAACAGAGGCAGAGGGCAGCTGGAAAAGGAGGCAAGAAAATGGCCCAGAGATCTAAATTAAATAGCACTTGCAAGGTGACAATAGCAGGCTGGGATCTTGGAGGTGCAAGAACAGAGATGACTGATCTGAAGGCTAGAAACAAAGGGAAAAAAACAAATGAAAATATGGTCTCCCTACAGTCAGTACAGGCTCAAGGAGGGTAAGATGGGCAAGAACACAGAGAAACAGCTGCTGAGAGACAAGTCCTAGAGAGGATGTGGATGACACTATGGGAAGGAGAACAAGCAGAGATTCTCATGAACATTCGGAAGCAAAGTTGGTGAGACACGTGGCCTCTCTCAGAGCAGAGTAGCACCTGCTGAGTCTCCAGTTCTTAGCTGGAAATAATAGAGACAGGGGAAAGGAGATTAGCTGAAGGTCAGGGAACTACAGCAGTGTAGATTAGACAGCGGTGTGCAACCTTGCCACTGCGCAGCCCCACAGTCTTCTCTGTTGGAGGGACAGAGGCAGCTTCGACCCAGCTCCCAAACCTTCAGCTCTTTATAATCACAGAGGCCTTGCAGCTGGGCAGAGGAAGCAAGGGTGAATTTCTGCTGAAGAGAAGTTTCTGAGAAAAGCCCAGCATGATGACACCATGAGCTTTTGGATAACCAGGATACCTCAGCTCTATGCAGGGGGATGCAGTGACAAAAAACACGACCTGAAGTGTTTAGAAGACAGAGGATGCAAAACCTTGCCAAAGATGGAAAGCTGAATAGGGAACTCCAACAGCAGGTGCACCTGGACGGAGACTTTTTAAAGCAATGCACTGACAGTGCAAGTGGGTGAAAGCAAGATATCCCCAAATTAAGATTAAGGTGGGATCCTGCATGATGCAGGTTTGGTGCAGGCCCTGCCAGGGAAGGAAAAATACAGTATCTGAGGCACAGCTAGCCTCAGGCTAAAGGAAATCACAGGCTCCAAGAGGGCAGGCCAGGCATGCTGTGGAAAGGGCTTGCTGGGGTGTGAAAGCTGGAGGTGGTAGCACAGGTAGCAAGCCCCACAGGGCTCTGTGATCACTTCCCTCATATGCAGAGGTGCATGTGGGTTGCTGTGACCTCCCAGCTGCCAGCTGAGACAGCTGATGGCTACTGCAAGCTCTGACAAGTCGCAGGACAAGGGCACTTGCTGGTTCTCAGGGAAAGGGAACACATCAGAGGAAGATGCCCTCTCTTGCAAAGCACAGTGTTGTACATTCAGGGGCTGGGAGCACCAGGTGACATGTACGTGTTCCTAACCCACCACGTGTCACTGCACTCCCCAGCAGAGAACTGGGGAGGAACATGCCATTAGCCTTGAAGGAGCACAGACAGAATGAGACTTCCTCACTGAGTTCTGCAGGTTTTTGGAGGCTTCTGGCTGGTAACGCTGTCCCAGCTCATGCAGTAGTTTTAGGGGTGGTATGTGTGGTGTGTGTGGAGCAGATGGCTTCAGCAAGCTCAAATGAAAAACAGGAGGAGGAAGAAGTGGCCCCCTGGAGAGACACAAGCACTTGTGAGGATAAATGAAGTGGTCGCCTAAAAAATCCTCAGAGCATGATGGCTCTACTACCTCTGCCTTACTCCCCCCACAAGATGTTAGCAGTGAAAAGTTGCCAGACACACCTGAAGCAGGGCCAACCACTAGTGAAGCAGTCAAGCATGAGCAAGAGGTCCCCTCTGTGTCACGTACCACAGTGACCACTAGTTCTGTTTTAACAACTTCAACTACTCTGCTCCCAAGGACAAGGATCAGCTGCAAAAAACAGGCAGATTCTTGCACCCCCTTTAAGACAATAGCAGGCCCCTGCTTTGCAAGTGGAAAAGGAGGCTGCAGCTTGCTGCCCTGGCCTCAGACAAAGATCAGTGTGGCTGGAGTGACCATGGCAGGCTGTGCACTGCCAGCTGATTGTCCTCTCTGCAGCACATACCACCCAACCAGTCAGCAAGGCACAGGCGATGGCCTTTTCTCAAGCACAAAAGCAGAAAGAAAGAGGTAAGAACAGGGAGGAGAGTCCATGGCAGGGCTTAATGGGCACCACCAGGCCACAGTGACCAGGGATGCTTTCAGCAGCACTGAGGCAACAGGTTTCTTCCAGAGGGGAAGAGAGAAAATCAAGGGTGCTGCCTTGCTGGGTATGGGTTTAGGTGGCAAGGGACAAGGGCCAAAGGTTGCCTGGGTCCCAGCAGCCTCATGGGGTAAAAAGGAAAGACAGTACTCTTGCCACATCCTCTTTGTGCATCTGCCTACCTTTGCAGATGGTGAAGGGACAGCTCTTGTGGCAACCTGGCAGAAGAAGGACCAGGCAAAGTAGTCTCCCCTGCACCTGGGTGACCTGAGTGTACTGTGGGCTCAGGCAAGCAAGTTTGTTTACTTCCATCCTAAGGCAGGATAGCTGGACACAAGCAGATAGAACCGGGCATGTGATACAGCACCCTCTGCCTTGGTCAGGACTGAGAGCTCCCTGGCACTGCTGCTCTCAAGAAGCATTTAAAGGCTACTGGGGGAAAACCAGGGTGCATTCAGCTGTGGTAGTGGATGACACAAAGGGGAGGGAAAGAAGAGCACAAATCCACCGAGAGACACAAATTCATGCCCAAACTCCCAGCCATTTAGATTAGTTCAGAAGCAAGACAGCTGCAAGAAAAAAGGAGAGAGAGGTTGTGAGCAAGGAAGAGAGAAGAGATGAGACCCTGAAAAAACAACATACTATTCCCGCTCCTCTCTTTCCGTCTCCCAGCGTCGGCGCCTGGGGGCACAGAAACAGAAAGGAGAGGTTACAACCACGGGAATAGGTGCTGAGTTCTCTTTTGCAGGGAGTATCCAACACAGCTCCCCATCATCCTGAAGAAGAGAAACCTGCCAATGGTCAGACTGGAAAAGACCTTCCTTCCAGAGCCCAGCAATGCCTCAAGTTACAGCAATCTGAAATACCCACTGGTCCAGGGCCAGAATGCTTTGCTGCCCGCTGAAGTGAAGCTGGCTTCACTGGGAAGGTGACCTGGCTCCAGACGATGGACATTGCAGGGAGCTCCTGAGTGACGGGGAGTAAGACAGACTGTAGGGACTGCCTGGCTGCCATCTGAGCTCCCCTTCCATATATATCCCCTTCCCCACCCAGGCCACAAACACACATGCACCCCCCTCCTGAAAATCTCATCCTACCCCATGGAGAGTCAAGCAGCACGGGCTCCTCCCTGAGACCACAGTCCCACTGATCCACAGCTTGATCCACAGCTACCCTGTCGCTCACCAGCTCTCCCTCTCCAAACAGCTGGCACTCCTCTGCATTTCTGCCTACAGCCACTGCTGGCACTCCCTTGCACCCAAGGTGCTCAAGCACTGCCTCAGAGAAAATCCAGCCCTCCCTCCCCACCAGAGGGACAGAGCTGCGCAGTTCCTGTGGCTTTCTGACAGCACATGGATCCAGACTGCTTGACCCTGCTGCCCTCTCCCCATTGAGGTCTCCTATGATTATTTCTTCTCCTTGTTTCTCTTCCACTACCTCTGTACAGTTGATTTCCCCAGCCAGACCAGGAAATCATGGGCAGAGGAGCCACAGGGACACAGCTGCTTATCTAACCCTATCCAGGACCACTTATTTAAACCAGGAGAATTCCTGGTTCGATGCTAGGAAAAAACAACTCTTTCCACTGCTGTGCAGGGAATGCTCCCTCTACTGTGGAGCTGCCATCCCCAATGAGCCCCAGCTTTTGCTGACAGACACTGTAGCCCACAAATGCACTGGGCAGGAAGGATTCATACCCAGATCCACATCAGCACAGCAGTACCACGCCTGGAAAAGCAGCATACTACTGTCAAGTGCTCGTAACAAGAACTGCATCCAGCAGAGTCACAAAGACACCTTAGAGGCTTAACAAAGCCTTTACTGTGGCAGCCCTCACCCTTCCTGTGACCTTTTGTGCCTCTCCTCCCTCCATGTGCTGTTCCTCTGTAAAGGACCCTGCATATCTCTGTAACTGAAGGGACCATAAGTGATATGGAGCCAGCAGGGACCACTCCGTGTGTTGGGAGAACGATGCTGTAACAAAAAAGGCAGTAAGCTGGGATTTCTTCCTATTCCTCGAGCTCAGAGGAAGCAACTGCAACATTTGCCTCTCCTCTGCAGCTGCTCAGGCACAGAAAATGGGATTCTTCCCTTATGCCTCACATCAAGGAAGGGCACTACTCATACCTTATTCTTTTGCTTACCTGTCAGCATCAGTCACCAGGGCCAGGCGTCCGTAGTCCCAAGCAACTTTACGCAGAATTGAAAAGACAAATAACAATGCCTGAAAGAGACCAAAAGAGAAGGCTGTGAGAAAAGGCATTGTCCAACTCTGTCCTTGTCCTCTGCATGCAGAGACACAGGAGCAAGGAGGGTAGGAAGGGACAGAGTCCTCAGTTAAGAGCCCACTGAGAGCACAAGTTCCCCAGGACTGTTAAATCAGACTATCTGGATAGCTGTAGGAGGCAGAGGTCCAGGATGCAACACACAATAGTTAAGGTAGCCCCACAGGATCAAAAGGCCCTGAGGTTCCTATAAGTCAAAATTATGACTATATGATTTGTGATCCCACAGCTTCTAAGGAGAAACATGCAAAGCCATTGGGTGGATAAAGCTGCAGGGACTTGGCAACATAAGTGGGAGTTTTGGGATGCAAGACTCACCCAACATCACCCCCATCCCACCACACCCTTCCAAGGGCTCAGTGTGGTGTTATTGAAGTCAATAGTGGCTAAGCCCACAGTGTCTATGAGACATGATCAGGGCCAGAATGCCAGCCAGCAGCAAAGTCAGGGATAGCATTTGGGGCCCTCAACCCTAATTATGTGACCACTGTCCTTGTCTCATGGTTAATTAGGGGAGAAGGTGTCGAAGCATAAGTAACTTACAAGAAAGCACATAAAGTCAAGGGCTAGGACAGTGGGCACCCCGCCAAAGGGCAGCCCCTGCAGCACAGTGCTGCGGATGCGTGCGCTGTAGCAGTAGTCCTTGGTAGTGCTGTTGTTGTTGTTGCATGTGGGAGTTTTGCAGGGGACCCCTACTGAGCCCAGGGTGGCAATGACGTAGGGAAGCATCTCTACAGCTTCATCGTCTTCCCTGGGGAAAAGAGAGAAAGAGTTGGTTAGATGTGCGCCAGTTTGATGGCAACGTAGCCCTGCTGGAGTTGGGGGCCAACCTTGCCTGCCAGCTCAGGCTTCTCTGTGCTACAGGATTTTCCTGGGACCAGTGTCCAGGGACAAGGTCATCTGAGAAGCCTGCTGAGTTCAATGGTGCCAGAATGCTTCAGCGGCTATTGTCCCACCATGGAATCCCAGAACTCCCTTCCTTGTTTGTCCACTCTCATACCATTTAGGTGCAGCTGTCTCACAGACTACTTTTCTTCCTGAGAACACGGTGCCTCAGCTCCCCCTCCTCAGCAGGGAAAGCATTTAGGTACAGGAAAAAGCGAAAGGGTGGAGTGGATGGGGCATGAAGTCACGTCTGGATGATAGAAACAAACTGCTACAGGACAGTTGCTGCATCATGATCCCACAATTTCCTCTGCCTGGCTGCATAAAGCCATTACCTTTATTAGGCTGAATCATCACCCTCTCTCTTCACTGCGGGCCTCAGCCTCCAGCTCCCAGGGCACCCATCAGGGGCTGCTCACACCCCCTGCTTGTTTTCTCTCCTTCCTCTGACTTAGAGGCCATTTAGACGTAAGCACACGGGGTAGAAAGGAGCCTTAGGCTCTACTATTTAGCTGGTCAAATATTTTATTTATATCAATGCCTTCCCCAAACTGTTACAAGACCTGCAGTGGCATGCAGGTCAGCATCACTGCTTGGGCATGGGGAGGTCTTCCTCCTGTGCAGAGCAGCTCCATAAGAAACAGAGATTATTATGGTAGCACTGGATAAATGCAAACTGAATAACTCAGAGGAGGACATGCTGACAGCAGAAACACAATCACTTTTCAGAACAGGGCTGAGAAAACCCCATCAGCTGCAGAAGAAACAGTGATAACAGGAAGATCTATACATGCTTTTGATCCCTAAACCACTCCTCTTAATCCAGCATCCACAAACCACCCCAAATCCCTCACTACAACCATGAACCACACAGAAAGGATGGATAGCACAGTATCACTTCTGGGCAATACCTGGAGATTTTTCCCCCCATAGAAATGCCATCCCTCGGGGCTGGGCAAAAGAGCCATCGCTTGCCAAAAGGATGAGAAAGCTGCCACCAGCACTGCCCTTCAAGCTCTGCCCTGTTTGGTGACATTAGCAGAGGGCATGCAGGGCTCTTACCTCCAGCTCACAGGTATAATCCTGGCCATCTCCTGCCTGGCTGCAGAGATTCATCAGCATCGCAGCACAACGCTGGCTGGATAACCACCACAAAACGATTCTCTGTGGTGCCCTACAGAGAGCTCTGCTACAAAGTGATCCCTCCCAGCTCAGCTCCAAATCGAGCACAGCTACAAACCTACTAAAGCACCAATGACACAGGGCAGCCTGACAAGCAAAAGCCCAGCTGGGTAAAGGCACTGAGAGGGGGTCAGCCAAATTGGAAAAGACAAAAAGAAGCCTGTTAAGACATATTTCACAGGTACAGAGGTGGAGCAGGGCTGCCTAGAGCAGAACAAGGGAGCAGAAAAGCGGGAGAAAAACAAGCCAAGACATGAGATCACAGTTGGGAATAAATTGGGAAGACAGAATAACTCATCCCAGCTGAATTAACTAGAGACTTGGAAACTCTAGGGGAATGATGGGAAAAAATGATGGGATGAGACTCAAAGGACTATCACATACTTTGGAGTATGAATGATTACACCCCTCTGTAAGTGCAATCTAGATGAACTGAATGAAAAAAGAAATATCTCTCAACCCTCTTTTCGGGAACCTTGTAAACTTTTAGCAATGAGTTCCAGATTTGGAGTAAAGACTACAATCCTACAGTAATGCCACAGCCTTGAGTTCTCCTTCTATTGTGAAAAAAGACAAAGGAGAAAATAATTTGCTTTTTCTAGACCTACTAAGTTCACTTCTAAGTGCTCTCTCCTTCCCAGGACACAAGGTGTCTTCTAGCTCTAGCCACTCACCCACACATCCCTAACACATTCTCTCTTCTGACCCTATGGAAAGGTGACCAGAACCACATACTCCATCCTGGGTAGGGAAATTACCTACATGGCCAGAACAGCAGCCTGATGCTCTCAGCATCTCTCCTTATACTACTCCTCATGTGGCTGAGCA
Organism: Passer montanus; assembly: GCF_014805655.1. Classification (NCBI taxonomy): domain Eukaryota; kingdom Metazoa; phylum Chordata; class Aves; order Passeriformes; family Passeridae; genus Passer; species Passer montanus. The sequence continues at coordinate 3,540,374 of NW_024358722.1, read as the reverse complement.
CGATTTACTTCTCTGATGGCATCTTTGCATATTGAAGAAAAGCATCTCTGTCATCAGCCTGCAATCCCACTGCCCTGAGCAGCCAAGGTAAATTAGAAGCCAGCCATGTCCCAGAGCAAATCACTCCTTCCAATACACCTGGCTGCATGCCTCTCAACTTCTCACACCACTTCACTACATATGGTGTCACTTTGGAGTCACTTCCTCTTGACAAATCTGAACAACTCCAGGGTATTGGCAGATTTTAGGAACCTTGCTGCACATTACCTTTTCCAGGTCATTAATAGCAAAGGACCTGACACCCTGCTCTTGTCACACTAAAATTGCTAGTTCACTCCTTGACTTTGTTTGTGGAACCTCAGCCAATTTTTGAGCCAGAACTCTACATCTTCTCCAGTAGACAGTTTTCTAAACAAGTTTTCTGTGAGAAGTTTCAGAGGTTTTCTGAACATCCAAGCAAGTTACACAAGTTTGCCAGATGCTGTTATTTTACCACAGTATTGAAAGACTCACAAAAGATCAGGGAACTATGATTTTCCTCTGCACACATCAAAATATTTACCTCATTCTTGCATGTTTTATAGCCCCATCTTTCCAGTTGTCTTTCTTAAAAGAAATGAGGCTCATATGCTCAGATTGCCCACAACCCTATCTAAACATTATTTATACAAACAATTACATACTGAAGACAAATTCTGCAAGCCTATAGGTAATCTAAGACACATTTTAGAGAGACAGGTCTCAGAGATACACTTTTCCCCTGAAGCCTAGAGGTCAGACTGGATATAAACCTTCCTAGCCTCTTCAGTAACGCAGCCAGAACACCCAGCAATGGAAAAGATGTGGCATATGCCCAAGGCTTACACTGCCTTTTCATGAGCTGAGTCAAGAGGCACAGAAGCAGTCCACATCATCCTTAGTTATGCAACCTCCCACCCAGCTGGTAAGCACAAGGAACTCCCCATGGAGACAGAGGTGCTTCAGGTGTGTGGGAAGCTGGGAAAAGCTCACAGGAATGTTCAGAGCACTTGTGCCCTTCTAGTTCTCCCAGCTGCAAGAACATCTGGCAGCAGGCTAGAAGTGACCTGCCACTGTATCAATTTAGATAAGACTTACCGGGGTTCTTCTGGGGTTACAACACCATTTAGGCAACTAAAAAAATGCTTTGGCAACCAATTCTGCAGTCTTTATCAATAGTGCTACTTGTGCCCTTCTAGTTTTCCCAGCTGCAAGAACATCTGGCAGCAGGCTAGAGGTGACCTGCCACTGTACCAGTTTAGATAAGACTTAGCAGGGTTCTTCTGGGGTTACAACACCATTTAGGCAACTAAGAAAAATGCTTTGGCAACCAGTTCTGCAGTCTTTATCAATGGTGCCTAGCTAGTACCCTTCACCAAAGGCCCTTCCCAGGAGTCTTTCAGCTAATCAGGAGACTGGCTGGTTTTCCCAGGCACAGTGCAGTGCAGCCCATGGGTCTGGCAATACCTCTTTCCTTGCATTTGGTTTGCACCTTGGTCTCAGATGCTCACTCCAGGGGACTCTCTGGCCCCACTCTCAGCCAGGCAGGGCACTCTCCAATGTGTCCTGTGCTGCAAGGTGCAGGGCCAGCCCTGCAGGCAGCTGATGTTTGGTATGGTGTTTCACTTGAAGTACAGGCGGGGAGGAAAGGTGCTGCTTGCAGCACACACAGCCTTATAGTACAGAAGCACAGCTCCCAACTATGAAAGGAAATCCCTTCCAGCAGTGTGGGAGGGATAAGGGGATTTTTCTAGCAACAGCTGCTCTCCCCAACTCAAATACACACTGAAGGCAGAGGTAGTTCTGCAAAGCTTTCTGTTTTGATCCCAGTGTCTCCCTCTACGGAAGGACCCTTATACCATGTTTCCTTATACCTTATGTTGCCACCAGAGGTAAAGGAGCATCTCTGACCACACAAGCTGTGCTGCACCAGAACATGGTTAAAGGTGCCTTTCCTGATCCCTCCTTCCCCTTAAAGGCTGTAGGTGAGGGCAAGCCTGGCTCAGCCTGGGCTGAGATGCTAACATCAGCACGAGCTCCTGAGCATCAAGAGACAAGGTGCACCAAGTTGGTAGGAAGCTGCTGTGAGGCTGGAGTGGTGGGAACTAGCTCAAGGTATGCAAGCTCTTCCCTGATCACAAGCATGGCTTGTCACCACAGAATACAGTTGGGCCAAAAGCACATTAAGAGCAGGACATCGAACCAGATTCCATGCAAGCCTCAGAGGCTTCCCCTCCTGCACTCTGCATAATTAATGTTGACTTCCTCAAAACAGCAAAGACAGACTTGCCAAAAGGCATTTTCCACTCTTATTCAGCAATACTGGACTCCATCCCCTTCTCTACTAACAGTATGAAGGAGGAAGGAAGAGAGGCTTCTCCCACCCACAGAGAAACCTGTTCCCTGCTCCACAGCATAGCCCCTACATCCCCAGCAGGACCAGCATGTCCACAGTGTCCCCTGTTTTCACCAACACATGTCAGGAGCAGAGGCATACAGCTTCCTACCTGAAGTCCCTAAAGCACATCCCACCTGGTGCTGCAGCTCCAGTTTCTGCCTTTTAAGCCCTGTGCAAACACAGCCCTGAAAACTGCTGTTCTTGAGAGCTTGCTGGCCTCAGCAGGGCGAGGTAAGACTTCTACTTCTTGTCTTTGTCCCTGGCCTGCAGGTCAGCACCCAAATGAGGACCCAGGCAGCAACCAGGCAAGCCCCTATGCTCCCATCTATCCATTGCAAAGAGAAAGAAGAAAACACAGAATAAGGCTGGGAAGGCCAAGATTACATGCCTTGGTCCTTCACAGCTATGATTCTGGCTGCAAAATGTGCATCAGGAAGCCTGTGGAGTTGTCCCACTTGCAGGCTGGGAGATGCCTGCTGAGGAGGCTGCCTGTCCCACACTGAACTCTGCTGCAGCACTGTAGGGCCAGGGCTGACAACAGAAACAGCACTGCAGGTCTTCCCAAATAGAGCATTTCCCATTCTCACCAGCTCACCCTGAAGTCTCTGCCCCTCACACTCAGCATTCACGTCCTCTGCCAAATCCCTGGCACCAGGGGAAAGAAAGAAAGAGGAAGCACTGTGCTGGGACTCAGGCAGGAGTGACGCAGGAGCTGGACAGCTGGCTAACCAGCAGACAGATGCACTGACACAGGCAAGTGTCTCTGTTCTTCCAGCCACACCACTGATGTCAGCCAGACATGAGGAGGTGACCTGAGAAATGCCTGCAGAAAAATATAAATCAATAAAGCGGATGCTTGAGCTCACAGACTCAACGACGTAAGCACAGAAGGTACGTTCATTTGTTTTCTCACCAGTAAATGTTAATAACTCCATCTGTAATTAGAACATCAAGTTTGTGCTTTAGTAGAGACACATTTGTTTATGGAAATGTGACAGTCTTACAGCAGGCTGGAGGTGCAGAGACAGGCAACCGGAAACCAGCAGGTCTGGGGCTAGAATACCAAATTTCCAGACTAAAAAAAAAGAAACCCAAACCTTCTTAAATCTCTTGGGAATGGCATTCAGGGAGGTGAGATGTCCTTTGATTCTCAGACATGAAGGGTGATGTGGACATGGCCTGTACCTTTCAGACATGCTCCTCTGGGGTACTCTTGGTCTCCTAGGTACCATAGGTAACCCACACTGTGACCCCAGGGACCTGAGCCCAGAGGATGTGCCATCCTGAGCCTCTGCCTGCCAGGGCAGGACAGACCTGTCTGCACTGGGCACCTGGGGACCCTCATGCAGCAGCTAGCACCCAATGTTGAGGGAGCCTTCTCATCCCCTCAAACAACCACCTACATTACCTGCACCTAAGTGGCAAAGTCCAGCAGAATTCTGAGCAAACTGCTTACAACCACAAATAGACCACAGGAAGAAGAGTCTGACTCTGTTAATCAAGCAGGGAATAGCCTCAGGACAGATGGGGAGAAAGGGGCTTACAAGTTAGCTCAAAGCCTTTCCCAGAGTACAACTGTTAAACAGCAAAAAGACCATTCTTGGTGCAGAAACAGCAGTGGGAAAGCTGTCCTGCACCATGCCTCAGACCTGGCACAGAGCATTCAGGCAGCTGAGGGCTGGAGAAGTGCTGACATGCTGGGTGCAGTGAGGAGAAACGTGATTTGCAGGCCAAGGGAGAAAGCATCAAGAAGCAAATGTGCTATGGGTGCATTTCCAACAAGCCTGGGCAAAGCACTGACAAGATACAGCAGGGATCGGTCCTGTATCAGCAGAAAGGAGGAGGGCCTGCCAAAACCCTACAACTCTTTGTCTCCTTTTCATCTCCTCCAGTCAATACAAAGCTCCTACACACTTCACCTCTATGAACTAGCCAACTAGACACCAGGCCTACAAAGCTTTGGTCTGGCAGGCTTGGCTTCTTCAAAGCAAAAACTAAGTGCACCTTTGCCCTGGGTCCGAAGTCCTCCCAACTGGCTTTGCGCCAGGCCTCAAACATCTATCACTAAAGGGCATCACACCTTTTTTTAGTGCACATCAGCTCCCAGTCCTGGTGTTGGCAGGTTCTGTCACTGTCACAGCCAGCCCCAACCCCACACTGCTCAGAGCACCATTTTATGGTGGCTTGCACACTGATGACTGTGTTCACCCCAATGCTCAGGAACCCCTGGTCCTGCTCCCAACACAAATGTAAGCACTGCAAACCACAAAAGCAACCCTGAGCTGGGACAGTGCCTGGCACAGATGGCAGCACACTATAACAGTGGGAAGCATTTGGATCCATGTAAAACCTAGGTTTGAGTTTCATGAAGGTCAGGAACCTGTCCACTTCACAACCAAGTCCCTTTCAAAATCACCCAGGATAATCACAAAAGCCTTGCCTTTGAACATCAGCAAAACACTTCATGCTGTATTCACCCACTGGAAACTCTCTACCTTGCCAAGTGCTATGGACTGAGCTACAAACAGCCAGGTCTTGTTTATGCCTCTTTTTTACAGGAACTCCCTCCAATCTGATGGTAGTGCTTTTGAGTCATATGGTGCCCTGAACATAATGTACCATGCCAAGGAGGGCTGTACCACAGCCTGGAACCCAGCATGCTGTGGCTCATGCTCTTCACATCAGAGCTGGCTAATCTGTCCTCAGCCTAAGGGCAATTTGGTCTCTCTGGCTCTGCATTTTGCTCCCATGATGCATGTCCCACACTGCTGTCTTCCTGCCTCAATTTTCACATCCCTTTGGACTCCCTTTGGTGCTCCTGGGCAAGGTGTGTCTGCTCCTGCCTGGCCATCAGGCAAGGGCTGATGATGGCCCCTTCCCCTCCAAAGAGGTTTGGTGGAACAGTGACACCCACACCACACCATGATGCAGTTCTGCTGCCAAGGCAGCTCGACTGCCTCCACCTGGCTACAAGGAACAACATGGCCACAGTACCTGGAATTCCTGCACCATGAAGGAGAGGTCCCCAGTCCCATCTTGTCTGCTTACTGACAAACACTATGGAGTCTCAATGCCACATGGGCACCCTCAATGGTGTCTCATAGGAACCTATCCACATGTCCCAGTTCATGGCAAGGGACTCATCCTCTGCCATCAAGAGAAAGCCCAATCTATCAAACAGCTCTCCACATCAATCAGCTCTCTGTTTGCACTGCAGAATCACAGTCACCCTGATTTACAGTAAATTTTGAGTATTTCATTAGTTACCAAATCAAAATCTACCTGTCACTTTCCCTTCAAGTTCCTAGGCTATAAATCTCAAAAAGATATCAACTTTGTCTGCCAGATTTTACTTTATAAAGGAGTACTACTTACTGTTTGGTGTCCCTTGTTTCCTGTAGGCATGCACTGATAGTGATCCAGTAAACACAATAAAGCATTAGAGCAGCAAGACCGATGAGGTGCTGCACTGCCCACATGGCAACCAAATCATATGGTTGGGAGTAAGTCCCAGATAACAGGGCTCCCTCACTTATCACTCAACACCCCAGCAGTACCAACTTCACCAATTCCCAGTAGACTTTTAACAAAGACAAGGATGGAGACTTCATGACCTCACAACACCAGTAGTTTTCAGCTTCTAGTTCATGGATTCCACTGGCACAATTGCTGTTCTTCATGGGTTGCCATTTTGATTATCTCCTGCATTACTATTATCATCATTTACACTAACTGCATATGGCCTGCCCCAGGCTAGCTCTCCCATACTTCATTTTTGAAGTGAGAGTCACTATTCATACAGGAACTTTACTGCACAAATACCACTTTGGTTTTCAAGCACTGTTAAGGAGAGCTGTTCAGGCACATGGCATCTGGTTTGGCATAAACACAAACCAATCTCCCTAGTGATTTGATATTTACTCTGAATTTTTCCACATCTTTCCCATTTCTCAAGTGACTAAAAACCATCTTGTCCCTTTTGCACAGGGGCATGTTTTTAGCAGGAGCTCTGCACTCTTGCAGCTCTCATTCTTTTTTCCTTTGTTTATTAGTAACCTCACGTCATCCCAAAGCTTCTGATCTCAATCCCCTTGTGTAGAGGGGAGTAACACATATTCATCTTTCCTCAGGCCTCATATCTGTTTCCTTCCAGTCACAGACTGGGTATTCTCATCTACACCCAGCTTTTCCTCTTGAGCGAAAAATGTGTGTGTCTCTCATAAAACTGGGTTTTTATCTAGTCTCACAAGGTCACATTGACTGTTTCCTTCTCTCTTCTGCATGACCAAAGTTTTTACCTCCTTGCAGCACAGTATTCAAAGACACAAGAATTCTGTTCACTGGGTGCAATTACAATCATTTGTCTATGAAGTATGATCAGCACTTCCCACCAAGGAAACTCCTTGGTGATGCAAGTCACCAAACAGTGGCAAGGAGCATCTCTCTGAGGAGTCCAAGCCACCTCTCAGGGCTTCACAGCTGACTCCTCACCAGAGGCTGGCAGAACACCCTAGTGCATCAGCCCTGAGAGCATCCCTATCCCTTTTTCTGCAGCATGAAAGCTGCTTGAGCAGCCAGCAGTTATTGGGGTAAACTTCTCTCTTGCCCGGGCCTCCTGCCCTAAGCTGACAACATCACACAGGATTGAGACATTACCTCTCCTGGATGGTACTTCATAAAAGCTTCATGCCCCTTTCTATTGGGTTTGCAAGGCCAAGCTTTGGTAGGAAGGGGAGTGGGGAGGGCGGGGGGGGCAGGGAAGGGCTGCTACAGGAGTGGCTTCTGTGAGAAGCTGCCAGAAGCTTCCTCCATGTCCAGCAGAGCCAGTCCCTGGCAGCTCCAAAGCTGGTCAAGGCTGGGCCAATTAGGAATGGTGGTAACTCCTTTGCAATAACAGATGTAAAAAGAGAAAGTTATTGTGCAGTTGTAATTGCAGGCACAGAAGAGTGAGGTGAGAACATGTGAGAGGAACAAGTATGCAGACACCAAGGCCAGTGGAGAACGAGGGAGGACAGGGAGGGAATGAGGTAGGGAGGGAGCCCTCCAGACACCAGGGCTAGGATTCCTCTGTAGCCTGTGGTAAAGACCATGGTGAAGCAACTGTGCCCCTGCAGTCCATGGAGGGTGACCCACATGCAGAGACCACCTTCCAGTCCATGGAGGTGACCCACGCTGGAGCCTGAGAACCTGCAAGAGACACATGGAGAGAGGAACCATGCTGGAGCAGTCTGTCCTTGAAGGACTGCACCCTGTGAAGAGTGACCCGTGTTGCAGCAGTTTGAGGGGTACTATTGCCTGCGGGATGGACTCACACAGCAGCAGTTCACAAAGAGCTGTTGCTCATGAGATGGACCCACATTGGAGAAGTTCATGGAGAACTGTCTCCTGTGGGAGGGATCCCACAGTGGACCATGGGAATGACTCCTTTCCCTAAGCAGTAGGAGAAACAACAGGTGATGAACTGACCCTAAACTCCTATTTCCCATCTTCCTGCATTACTGGGATAGGAGGTAGATTTGGGTAGAATGTGTTTTTAAGGTGTTATTTTACTGCTCATTACCCTACTCTGATTTTGTTAGCAAGAAAATCAAGTAATATCTCTAATTTGAGCCTGTTTTGATGAATGCTCTCTCCCAGTCCTCAGCTCAGGAGCCCTTCATTACATTCTCCTGTCCAGCTGTGGAAGTGAGCAAGAGAGTGGCTTTGGTGGGTGCCTGGCATTCAGGCAGTGTCACCTATCTACACCCTTCTTGAGCAATTGCTCCACAGGGACATGTGCAAATTGAAACCATGAACAGTGGCAAAACAGATCCATGTGCTTAGAGCAGCACCCCTGGAGATGGTGCTTAGTGGCACATAGAAGAACCCTTCCTTCACATACTGGTGAAGAAGCTTGGCACTAGCAGGGAAGGGCTCACCAGCCTGGCTTTCTCAACCAACAGCAGACACCCAGACTGCAAACCAGGAAGCCTAGAGGGAACTCTCTTCCCTCGTGGGCACTGAGGGACAAGTTGCCAGCATACTGCATGAGCTTCCGCAGGAGCAGCCTCAGTGCTGCTCCTAAAACAGGAACATCCACTTCAAATCCTGGCACTGGCACCCTTCCTGTAACAGATAAAGGCTGATTCTTTTCCAAGGTCCTTCAGCAGATTGCAGCTTCAAGTGTTTACAATTTGCAGGCTGAGGATGTTCTCACCTTTTCCCACCTTCCTTGAAGCATTCCTAAGATAGTGCTTGCCTTGCAGAGTTGGTCTACAAAGGACCCACAGCACAGCTGAACACCAAAGGTCAAGGTAATCGCAGCCCTGCAGCAAGCAAAATTGAGATCCCTTTATGACTTCATGCTGAGTTGTAAAGAGATTTGGCAGCCACAGCAGAAGGAGAAAAGTCTTCAATTATTCCTCAACAACAGCAGATATCAGCAAAGGGCTCTCACAGCAAGAGGTCTGGATGTGGCCAGCAAGCCAGGACAGTCACAGGAGACCATCTAGGAATTCACTTTCTGCATCTACTGGGGAAATCTCAACAGAGTCAGAGTTCCAGCAACAGCAGCACAGCCCAACCCATGGCACCAGGGCACTACACAGGGTTGGCGTGGCAGCCACCGTACAACCAAGTGCAGCAGGGCAACCTTGGCTGCAAACATGTCCGAAATAGGACAACTGTGCCACTGAAAAAACTTTGAGGCCCTACAGCACACATTTCCCCTTTTGCAATCTGTCCCAGCAGCTACTGAACTCCAGTAAGAGAGACAGATGTTATAAGAGACCAATTTTGACCTCCTGCTGGGCCCTGAATAAATAGCAAAGGTCACAGCAGAGGTAGATGGACATTAAACAGAACATTGAGACTGTCCTTGCTCCAAAGCCTGAGAGATCTATTGGACCTCACTCAGCACATCAGGACCCAGAGATGTCCCAATTCCTCCTGTATGTGATATTTTCTCTGATGCTGCCAAAGAGATCTAATCTGGAGACAGGTGCCCAATAACCTTTACCTGCTGGGAAAAATGAGGGTTATTGAACATCTACCTCTTGAGTTTTCAGGGCGGCTCTGCCTGCTTTTGACTGCTGGGACTGGGGTCTGCAGGCAGGAGTCAGTGGCGTGCACCAGGCTGGGCCCACAGCCAGCCACTAGCACTTGAGAGATGCTGATCGGGCTCTTCTTTTCAATGGTTTTGCTCCACCCCACTGGGCTTGGCAAGAGGAGCTGGGCCTGGCTTGGGAACACAGGAACAAAGCGCCAGTTGGTCGCTGGGCACTGAGATCCAGCAGAGACCAAGGAACACTGAAGTGGTACTTCAAGGTAAGCAGCCTGGCTCCCAGACCCACTGATAAAGGCGTGCGAGATAAAGTGGCTGTTTGGGCTCGGAGGAGGGCACCGAGTTTTTGGTAAGATACAGCAGTGAGAGCCTCATGTCATCCAGGCTCTATCTCAATGTTAGGGCAAACAAAGAAATAGCACTTTAACTGGATGAGGCTGCTCTGAGTCACTGTTTATCCATGGAACACAGCTCCACACAAGCAAATATCAAGCCTATCAGAGTCCTCTGAAGACCGCAGTTTAGTAAACTGGATTCCTCTTGCCCACAGCCTCAGCTCAAGCCAGGGTGCTCACATCTACTAAGACCACCAAAATTCTAACTTGATATGAAGAAAATGGCTTTGAGCTCACCTCAAAAAACAATGTGAAGCACACCAAACACTGGACTAAGGCATTCCTGCCTTCACCTCTCTGCTGGAGGTGAAGGCAGGAATGGCCCTCCAGCCCAGATGGAACAGTATTACACAGAAAGACTATGACCAGACACCTGACAACCCCCTCAGGCATGCCAGACTTTCCTGGGCTCTGCTGCTCCAGGCAGTGGTGCTGAAAGGAAAACAGACATGGGTGCATTCCATGGGCTTGGGTTTGGAGAACACCCAGGAGCGGCTAAGCATCATAACCTGGAGCTGCTGTAAGGCAGCTTGCACACCTGGAGGCCACTTTCCATGGAAAGCACTGCCTAAAACCAGCACAAATCAATGGTGAACAGCCTAATGGGAGCTGTAGCAGTTAGTTCTGAAAGAGACATGCTCAGAAGAGCTGTGCTATTTCCATCCCACCACATCTGCTGCCCTGCTAAGCCCTTCCACCTCAATCCTTATTCTGGCCATATTTCCTGAGACCACCTTTCCCTCCTAAAGCCTTTCAAACTCTGTGCTTCCACAGATGACTTCTAATGTCAAAAGAAAACAGTGTGGTGGGTCCAGGTGCCCCAAACCTCAGGTGACATCTGTCTCTGACTTTGTGTCTCCATCCTTATGTGAAGTCTTGAAGTTTGATGGTCAAACCCCGTACAACCCTAACCCTCTGCTGGGCACAGTTACCAGCACACAGCACAACACTGCCAGGATGCACTAAAACATGCCATGGGCTTCTACCAAGAAATCACATTCCCAACTGTTCACCTTCTATGGAAGGGGCATCTGGCTGGCTGGACTGATGTGAAGCACAGCATCACAGAGGGGGGCAGGAGGGGCCGTCACCCAAATGAAAAAGGAGCCAGTGGACTCCAAAGATTCAGGTACTAGAGACAAAACCCCTGTCCTTTGCTGGTTCACAGGGGTGAACATGCTGCTCTATACTTCATTTCTGAATGGGGACAACAGACCACATGTATTGCATGGAAAGAAACTATCCAAAGCAGTGGCTGAGGGATTTTCTTTATAGGCATGAAGTTTGCCTGGCCTTCCCAAACACATCACAAGAGCAGGAGGAAAAAACCCTGATTAGTAGCCTATGGCATACTGAGATGAATTACTAATTAATAACCCAGATGAGATTACCGCTTAGTATTTCTCCTAATGCAAATCTCTGGCAACTGTACAGGACAATGCTTGTTAAGATATTTCTTCAATGATCTTCATGCAAAGAAATGAGGAAAGCTCCAAAGTACATACTTATCTTGAAACACTTTTATTGAAGTCATCATAAGTACATGGCTAACTTAAAGTGTTTACCCAAAAAGGGACAGACTTGAGTACTGTGCTCTGCTTCAAGCACCAGATGTTTTCCAAGACCGTTCTCTGGACTCTGACTATGTGCAGCAGTTACCAAGCTAGCCCCAGTTGGGTGCCTCAGGGTAGAGGCAGCAAAGACCAAGAAGTTTAAGTAGAATTTTTCTTTAATGATGACAAATAGGTTCTTGCAATACACTTCATAGCAACCAGCTAAATAAATGATCCTAGACCAGAAAGCTTTCTTCTCTTCCTGGGGAAATGGTTTTGGCAGGCTTGAAAAGCATGCCACTTCTCCTGATTCTGCTTCCAGATTTCATTACTTCTGCTTCTCAAATACTTCTGCTTCAAAAATACTGTTCTCCCTTCTCAGCAAGGGGACTGAAGATCCCTTGCTGACAGAAGACATCTCTTATCTGCCTCCATTTTGCTCAAGCTGAAGTCTGTACACCTGTCATTTTCCAAGCACACCTTTCCCACAGCTGATGTCTCTCTGTGTGTTCAGCATCTTTCTACATGTATTGTGCCCAAACACCCCAAGCATAGATACAGCTGGAGCCAGAGGGAGAGTGGTACTGCAGCCTCCTTGCTCTGCAACCCAACTCCTTTCCATTCTTAGCCTGACAGGCCAAAGGGTTCTCTTTCAGTCACATTGTGGCCAAATATACATATATCCCAGTACTCTGTCATCCTAGCTGGTCCTCTCACTTCCCGTTCCCTTCCGGCACAGCTGCCTCCCATGGTGCCCAAACTGACCACAGAGGGAGGCCACAGTAAGGTTTGTTTTGTTTTTTATCTTTTATTAAAAAAAATAAATTAAACAAACACAGTATTTTGATAAGGGTCAACTGCTACAAGGAGTACTTCAGTTTTCCCATTTATACCAACAAACATTAAAACATCCTAGTTGTGCCATTTTTCCATAACCCAAACCTTGTTACCAGACTCACTGTGGATCATGACCATCAATCAGTTTGCCAATCAGCTCTTGGCAAACGCAAACACACAACACCTTTCTTACCTCCATTGACTTACAGGGGATTTCAAAAAGTTCTCTGCACTGAAGCACTCAAGCTCCCTCAGAGTAATCCCAAGCAGCTCTATGATCTAGAATTTCCTGCACTCTTACTGGGGTAGGCAACCAACAGACACCAATGGCAGAGACAAACTCCATTAACGCATAATGGAGGCTTCCTAACATTTGTTTTTTAGATTATGTCATGGAAAGACATGTGCTACACACTACAGATGAGGCAGAAGCCTCTCACAGCACATTTTGCTTTTCATCAGTGGATAAAGTGTAGCCACACTGCTGCATTTTGCATGCCAATCAGGCTGTTCTGGGATGCCTCTTCCAACACACTCCAATCAGCTCAGAGGAGGAAGCCCAGGAAAGCCCTAGGCAGCATTAGGTTTACACGGCTTAAAACACAACCCGGACAATGCAGAGTAAGGCCAGACAAGACTGCTTACCTGAGCAGCAGACCAAGCAAAACCTCCTCCCCCTAAACTGGAGAGCTTTCAGATTCAGTTTGCTCTTTGCAATCCACCACCACACTGTCCCTAGAGTTCCCAGGGAAGCCTGCTGCTCCTTTCCCCCAGTCCCCCTTATATTTAGTACAGGGGAAGGCTGCAAAGTCAGCTGTCCCCTGCCTAAGACCATCCAGGCGTGTCAACCTTGAATCACAGCCTCCTGAGGAGGGTACATCATATCTCCTCCCTACACTGCCAGTGCTGGAAACATACATCCCAGCCATGACAGTGCCCCTTGCCCCCAGAGCAAACCTGACAGCCACACTTAGTCCTCCAGGGCCTGGAACGGAAAAGCACCAGGGTGCAGGAGAGCAGCAACTCCTCCAGCCTCCTGTCCTGGGTGGCAAGCCCCACTTCTGCTACTGCCCTGCCCACTTGCTTAGGCCCAAGACTTGCCACAGTAATCCTGCCACAGCTCTGTAAGCGAGAAGGCTGGAATTTCACAACTGGCACCCTGCCCTCTGCTTATGCCACTTGACCGGCATCCCAGTCAAAGTCTTCAAGAATCCCCACATACGGAAAGCGGGTCTCTACTGAGGCTGTGGTGCCAGTCACAGCTGCTGGGAACAGACTGCCAGATCTGGGTGGCAGGGACATTCCTGTCAGAGCCAATGCTGGGAGCTCTGCAATCAGCTTTGCCACATGCATCTCTGCTGGGCTCCACCTCATTCACTCACACTGGGCATGTGTGTGTGACTCGTGTACTGCAGCTCACCAGAAACCCAGAGCCCCAGCAGTGTTTTAGGGTCAGCACTTGCTCTCCAAGTGGCACAGGGATGTGTAGGTGTGACTCCTCAGCATTCAAAGAAAGATCCCTTGCTTGGTGCCTTCTACTCGGCAACTTGGCCTTTGCAGTGGACACTGCAAAGCATCCCAGGGCAGTTACCTGCTCATCTTAGAGAGTCACACAGATGCTGGCACACCTTCTCCTGAGTCAGGGACCATCTCAACAGAAGGAAGCTGACAGCTACCAAGCTCCCAGTTTTATTTCACTGCTGCCAGCCAGCAATACTTTAGTCCCTGCATGGAACACCTGCAGACCCTCAGGCCTAAGTTTAGCCCAACATAGCCACTTGGATGTTCACTCCTTCCTCCTGAATCCCACCTGCTTTCAATCCTACCTATCTAATATCAATCTACACATCACAGATTCACAGAATCATTAATGTTAGGCAAGACCTCGAAGACCATCAAGTCCAACTGTTAACTCAGCAATGTTGGACCTACCATTAAACCATGTACCCTCGTTCAGTGAAGAAATTGTTCCTAAAATCTAACTTAAACTTTCTCTGGTGCAACTTAAAGGCATGTTCCTAAGTCCTATCACTTGTTAGGTGGGAGAAGACACTGTCCCCCCATCTACCTACAACCTCCTTTCAGGAAGGTACATGTGTTTCCCATTAGTCTCCTTTTCTGCAGGTTAAACATCCCCAGCTCCCTCAGCCACTCTTCATTAGATTTGTTATCTGGATCCTTCACCAGCTCCACTGCCCTTCTCTGGACATGCTCCAGCAGCTCAACACCCTTGCAGTGAGAAGCCGAGCAGGGCTGGCAGGGTGGGATTCTCTGGATACCATTTCAGGTAAGTGAAGTTGGAGCTCAGGAAGCATCCCCTCAGCCACATCCACTGCTGCCCCTTGATGAGGGGTCACTAATGTCCCTGCATGCCTGAGCTGTACTCACAGCCTCCAGGCCCAGGTTCCCTAAGCCTGTGCTCACCACAGAAAACTCCTCCCAATATAGCATCAGTTGCCTATTTATAACATGGTGTTTACTAACACCAAACACACTCCTGTTGGAAGTGGAGGATGAGATGAGTCAAGGAAGCATGAGCAAGGGAACTTTCTTCTGTCGTGGGAAGATGAGAGGATCGTGGGAGGGTTACTTAGGGATGGGTGCTGCAGAATCAGCTGATCACCTGCAGTTCCCTCACCAATGCAAGGAGACTCAAGGGCACACTTATTCTTTCACATCAGACTCTTAAGCTCTGGGAACACTTTCCTGTGAAAATGTGAGATCAGATTCAGCACAAAGGAGTGTGCCAGCATCCCCTTGCAGCCTGCTCTAGCCTTGAGAAGCACTAAGTGCCAGCAGGTGTTGAAGCACCAATTTAAAATGAAGGCTCTGAAAACCTTCTGACAGTTCCTGGGACCTTCTTGCAGCAGCTCAATAAAGCACTGCTGGTTGCTACAGTGCTTTGACAGGACCTCTTAAGGCAGTGCCCATCTCCAGGGGAAGCACAACCCCTCCAGCCAGTGGGTGGGGAAGCAGCTCCCACTGCTCACCCTTGCCCAGCCTGCTCTGCATGGTCACTCTATTATTACCTTTGCTCAGTGCCCCTAGAAGCTTTGCAAGGACATCTGACTGCTGAGGCACAGTAACACCAGCCTTCGCTGTGGGCAGAGATGAGCATGACAAGGTTGGCTATGGCTCTCAAAGCAGGGTAGGGGAAGGAAAGGGATTACAACCCTAACTCCCCAAAGGACCATCTCACACCTGGAATATTGTCCAAGAATATGCTCTCAGCAATAGAAGGCAAGAAATGAGTGCCTTCTAGGGCTCCTTTAATTTTGCAGACTTTCTCCAATGCCAAGCAATATCCCATCCTAGATGGCTGGAAACAGATCCCATGTGATGTTATTGAATTGCACACCCATATGGTGGCAGATCAGATTCTCAAAGTCCCTCTAGGCAAAACAATCAGTGCCAGACCCTGACTCTTTCTAGAGCCACCACTGCATTTTCCATTTTTCCCTCCTGGCTGTATCCAGCCATCTCATGGTGCCAGGCCAGTTTTCTGAACCTCACATTTTCTTCTCTATCTTTGAGAAAGTTATTGCTTTCCTGCCCTCAAATAGCCAACACCTCTTCCACCCTACCAAACTCATAATGGACCTCCTGGCTCCCTTCCCCAGATTTGTCTTCAAGGCCACTGCATTTACCAGTCCCAAATGGGCTGACTGGAATGCATATTAACATTAAGGGGCTGGATCAATTTCTGAGTTTTTAACCTTTCCTAACAGGCAAAGGAGGGTTGGTGTCAGGGACTTTACCAGAAAGCCTCAGCTGACTTCTAGTGCATGTTCACCCAAGGCTTGGAGTCCAGAGGCATGACTGGAGCACAGGACATTGTCACACATAGGGTTCAGGAACTGCTGGACAACTGCGTAACAAGTTTTGGCTCTGAGCCATCCACTCAGCTTACCCTTGTGTACCATCCCTTCAGCACGGATCAATGGGGTGCAGGCTTCTGCACTCCATGCACCACCAGAGGTGAAGGCACCAGCAACTTTGCCCATGCTTAGGATGATCCTTTACTGCCTTCATCCTCCTGGTTCACCCCTGTACCCACTGCTGGCTGCCCACTCTATGCCAGCCTCCCACATGTCCATGTAGCAGCTCCCGGTCATTCTCACCCCTGCCCACCTGCTCCTCCCAGCACGGATTCACCCGCCCCAGCACTGACTCACTCCCTGCTGCTACCAGCCGTGCATCCAGCCTGCCTCTGGCATCCCAACCACTCTGAGACACGGGGTAAGGAGCCAACACTCTGCTTTAGAGAGCAGCAGTGAAGTGCTATGGATCCACAGCACAGGAGAACCTGCCTGTGCTCTGCATCCCACCCTGAACAGCTGCATGACTGCAGACGGGTATGCTGCTGATATGCCCCATGCCTCTGCTCATCAGAATCACACACAACTCCTTCCAGGGAGATAACACAGCTAATTTCCAGCCACTGGAAAGACAATCCACTTTCCAGATGATACACACTAGCAGCACACAAGTACTTGTTGCTGCCTGCACTCTCACCTACAGACAGCTGAAATCCCTGTTGAGTTACTAGGAGTGAAGGGTACATCTTGCAGTGACCGACCTCTGCTCCCTTTGTTAAGGTCCAGGAAAGCAGCAGGGAGCTGTCACTGCTCTGCTGTCCTCTCTTCTGCTCTGGCTGTGAATTTACCCCTCTCCTGGATCAGCAACACCTGACTTGAAATTACCCACAGGATTAAAACCAAAGGTGTTTTTAGATGGTTTCCCAGCTGCCTGACAGAGTAACTGCAAGAGCAAAACTTCACACTGCCTCTGCCAGCTTGGTCAGCTCCAAGTAGACAGGGAGATGCCCAGGTGGGCAGCAGTTCAGCTTGCGAAGCTTTGCCACTGCTAGTTTAATTTTCCATCCAAGGTCAGTGCTTAGGCTCTCCAGGACCAGGTATGCTCTCCGCCCTCTAGGGAGCATGCAGTGGCACCAAGCTGCAAGTTTAACACAAAAAATGAGAAAGAGGGAATAAAACATTCCCCATCCATCTCTAGTCTGAGTCACGGGACCCCCCGTGCCATCCCCTGCACACCCTCTCCTGTCTGCAGGCAGCATCCACTCCATTTGGGTGGAGCCAGGCTGTTCTGCTCATTGTTCCCAGCTGCCACTCCCCATCCATGGGCTCTTCATTCTACACCTCATGCAGCTATCAAGTGTCTCCTGCTATCTGCCACCTGTCTTCACTGTCACACTTTCTCCTTTAGTTCTCTCCTACCTGGAGAGGTAGGGCTCAAGTTCACATTAGGGAAAGGCCAGTCCCCAGCCCCGTGGGGGATGTAACAGAGACAGCATATATGTCTGTCCATTTTTCTTTTCACTTGTCATTTACATTCACCAGAACAGGAGAGTGGAAATCACATCTTGACTATTCCCTCTGGTATTTGCTTGGGTACCACAGTATGGGAAGGAACGGGAGGTTCCTACCCCAGCACTGCAGGCAGCAACACGTACCAGCAGGTCTCCCTCCTGGACCTTCTTTTTCTTACTCACTACCCAACAAAACAACCAAAGAAACACAAATCCCAACACCAAACCACTGCTCTCCAGCCACATTTGAGTCTCAAACCCTCTTATCCTGAAATCCACCTGCCACGAGACTCCTGCAGGCAAAAATGGTATGAAAATGTACACCTGTCTAAACGGGAAGGCAGAGCAGGAATAACAAGGCAGCAAAGCTCTGGCACTGGGATACAAGGAGAGGGTGTTGGCCCAGAGCTCTTGGAGTCTCCAGAGCCAGCTCAGAAGGGAGGAGTTGGTAGAAAGGGCAGGTTTCACAATCAGAAATGTTCACTGCAAGCCAAAGGATGCTCTGATATGCTAGAGTGGTCTGCAAGGCAATTAGAGGATGATAAGGATGACTGACAGGATGGAGACAACCAGAGGGAAGAGAAGGAAACAGAGGGAAGAGCAGGTGGGCACCTTTGCTCCAGGGCAGACAGGCTCACCACCCTGCAGTAGTTTTTCAGGACTAGGCTGGGAGTTTCCAGCCCACACACCTACAACTACAACACGCAGCCCTACCTGTACCACTGCTTGGAAGTGCTGGAGTCTACTTTCACCAAACGGGTTTAAAAATTTCTTTTCTTGCTCCAAGAAATGCAGTGCAAACAACATAAGACACAATATATGTGCTGCCATTCAAATAGCAAAGCCACCTCTGGCTACACTGTCCTGATGCTGTGGGAAGGCTGACCTAGAGCAGAGGCTAGACAGAGTTAAAGACTAAAGTAGGTATTTATTAAAAGGCCTCAATAGATACACCTTGGGCAGTACAAGAGCCTGGCCAGGGCTACACCCAAAATGAACTCAAAATGGTCACAAAATGGACAACTGGTCATGAGGTCTCACACTTTTATAAGTTTTGGTCCATTTGCATATTGGAGTTAATTGTCCAATTAACTTCAGGTTATGAAGTCACATCCTTCTTGTTTTCTCTCTTTAGTCCACCTGTTGGTAATGCTCTTGGGCCTGAAACTTATAGGCTGTCCTTGGTCCCAAGCTAGAAAAGGAATTATTTTGTGTCAGGTTATGAAGTCACATCCTTCTTGTTTTCTCTCTTTAGTCCACCTGTTGGTAATGCTCTTGGGCCTGAAACTTATAGGCTGTCCTTGGTCCCAAGCTAGAAAAGAAATTATTTTGTCCAGCTACTCTGTAAAGAGAGCTTACCAACACTTAACATGAAGCTCAGAACTACACAATAAAGCAGCACAGAATCTGAAAAATATACAAGCTAAAACTTAAAACATCGTTTCCCCCTTTTGGTACAGCCAATGCTGCTCTATCCAACTCCTGCTCTAAGAAGACATGGTAAGAATGATGGAGTGAGCCTGCTTTGTTCTATATTTACCAGACACACACTTCCACTCACTCCATGTATTCTGAAAAGAGGCTCAACAAAACTGCCCAGCTCCTCTACTTAGATTTCCCATCTCTTCTCTTCCCCACATCTGCAAGCTCCATCTGAAGATTCTATTTGATCTTTCACATCTAGCTACCCCCAGAGACATCTGCAAGCACTGCTGTGTCAGACACAGAGGCAAAGAGCCAAGCAATCAACATGTCTCCACAGGCATAAGGCTGCTGATGAAGGTGCAGTTATACTGGCAAAACTGCTTCTCAGTGTTTTAAGGCGGTGGAATAAAACCAGACTTTAGAAGCAGGAGCATTTTATGCTAAAATAATGTATTGGCAGAGCAATCAAAAGAGGCAATCCCACATATCAAGCAGGCCAGAAGCTGCAGGTGTTTTGGAGGAAATACCTAAAGCACACCAGAGACATGGCCCAGACCATGCTCAAATGCTGCCACCATACCATGGTTTAAACCTTTGATTTGCAAAGGCACATCCCTCACTCCATATCCACCAGAGGAAAGCTGAGCTATGGCTCCTACTCCACAAGACTCTTCTGGAGCAACTTCAGCTGTTCCACCCTGTAGCACTCAACTCCCAGATCAAAACACAAAGTCTTGCTGGCATTATTCCCTACAAACAGGAGCTCTGCTCTCATCAAATGGAACAAAGCATTGAGGAAAACAAAATAAAAAAGTGAAATGCTGGGGGTTTTCCCCCCTTTATGCTTAAAGCACATCAAAGCATTTGCCTTCCCTGACTTGAAACCATAGTCAGGAGCTATCTATCAGCTTTGAAATTCCCCTCCTACCTCAGGCAGTAATAAAACTAAGACACAGAGCATGAGATTCCAGGAGCACTATGTAGCAGGGATTTACAAGGGACACATCCTGTCAGGCTCACTGTATCATTTTTATTTTTAACAGCATTACAGTGTTAGTGGGTAAAAGGGAAATTGTGGATGTAGCAAGATTTTAGTGAGCCATCTGCTGCGGTATCTCACCCAGTCTACCTTTCGAGGTTTGTTCACTGGACTAAGGAAGAAACATCACCTCATGGACTGAAAATAGGCATAATGACCCTAAATAAACTAGTAGCTCAAAGTGACAAAGCACTGCATTACAGCCTGCCAGGAACCAGAGGCAAGGGTCATCTTTGGTTTCATTAATCATTTTCACCAGCTAGGGTGCTGAGTTTGGAGAGCTGTTAGGTGCTGGCTGTTCCCAAGTACCTGTTTGGCAAAGTAACTGGGCACCACAGGAGAAGGGATGCTATAAATCAGTCAGAGGCAGATAACAGGATGGGACAAGGAGAGGTAGGGAACAATTCCAGAGGCACATGCACAGAGAATGGGTGTAGGTTTGTCAGGGCATCACTCTACATAAGCTGGGGCCAGGTGAGTGCTTTGTTTTACTGGAGCTGTCTCCTCACAAGGCAGAGGAGTGTCAACAAAAGGCCTTGGATACCAAGGAGCAACAGGCAAGGAGAAGAAGAAACCCAGAGAACAGAGGTACACTGAAAAAGTAACAGGAAAGACCTCCACATGTACAAGAGGAGAAGGTAGAGCTGGCTGCACAGCTCTGAAGCTGACTGCAATCCCAGCATCTCACCACAGGTTTTTTTGCCACTCTTCATAGCCTAGCATTTCTACTCTACCAAGCTAATGATACATAGTCACAAGATATGCCATGCTTAAGCAGGATAACCAAGCCTCACCTTCATCTTAGCCTTGATTAGATGAGCAGATTCATCTCCTTATGTTTCTCACCACAAATCTATCTCTTCAGACCTCAGACTAATATTGTAACTTTTCTGTGCTCTCTTTGATTTTTCAGCAGCCTTTTCTGAGCACCAACATTGGATTTAGACAGCGTATTTTAGTATCAACCTCCCCAACATCGTCCATGGCAATAGCCTCATTCTTAGGGCTACTCATTGCTGCCTTTCCAGGTGTAAAATGTTCATTACAACTGGCAGTCTTCAAGGGGCCTTAACAGTCATCTATCAAGATTCTTTACTTGAGGCACAGCGAGTTGCAAGTCATCCAGATCTACAGACTTTTAGCTAATTTCTTCCAGAACTAGCATAGACACCCCAAGTCCCCAAAAAGCCCTTCAAGATAGCCTCCATTTCTGCTTCACTATCCCAACTGATATTACAGGGAATCATAAAGTCTGAACTCCCTAATTACAGGTAAAGTGACTTCCTGCCCCATCTTCATCACAACTACAGTCTTCTAAAAATGTACATTGCTGTATATTCTTAAAGACCACGAAGTTCCCTCCTCCACCTTTTCTTACTCAGGCTACACAGCCCTTCTCACAGTTCTCATCCTTCCTCCCACATCATATTTCTAAAGATCTTAGTTTCTATTGCTTTGCTGGATAGTCTCTTGTTTGTGCACATCCTTCTCCAAGAGCTGCCTCTATATCTGAGCCTGGCCCTTCAGCAACACCTCATCTCTGTTCAGGAGAGCACTAATTGCTTCCTGCACCTTAGAGGTGTCACTCCTAATGCAGCCTGGCACAAGGCTTTGAGAGCACTAATTGCTTCCTGCACCTTAGAGGCGTCATTCCTAACACAGCCTGGCACAAGGCTTTCCTTGTGTTTTTCTGCTCCCAGAAGAGCACTAATCTTCAAGCCTCAAATTCTGGCAATACCAATATCTTCGCCTGCCTGCCTAGCTAGGGTCTCTTTATCAGATAGAAACTCTTTTGAATACAGTTTTCCCATTAGTTGAGGGCCCACATGGGGCATGCTTCCCATCTCCTGCTCCTTTCTCGTTTGTTTACAAGGCTTACACTTGGGTCACTGACGCAGCTGACCTAAGTCAAGATCTATTATATTTATCTGTCGCCCCCGCTCACCTACAAGACAGGCCATCCTCTAAGGCAGGGGTGTTGACCAACTTGATGCACTACGTTCCAGACAAATGGATGCTGGGGAGTTTTAACTGGCATATTCTCCCACCTCCCTAACAGAATAAGCACTAACTGCTTATTCTACCTTATTAAGACAGGCTCGATGTAGTCGCATTCTTTTCCCCTGTATTTCAAGGGATCAAACCTCAGACGGTCCCTTCATGAGATGTTTTCTCTGGTGGTTGCTCACCATGCAAAAGTTGCCTTAGTCTGGAAGCGCTTTCAAGGAAATTTAATAAGGCTTTGCCCATATGACCACGTCTAATTTACCAAAATAGTCCTGTCACCTATTCTGATTTGTGCTTGGATTTGCTTTTTAAAATGAACTCATCACTCCCGATCTTGTTTGCAAGGTGAAGACAGAGCTCTTACTGTCACATTTTATTTGTTCCTCTTTTCCACGCCTGCAGGAGCTAAGTCCTTCTATCCAAGAGCTGCATCAGCTCCTTCTGCCATAGCTGGGAGTTCACACCAAGTTTCACATCCACTGCAAACCCAGTTCCTTCCTCCCAGATTTACAGCTTTGTGACTAACAAAGCTGCCTTTTCTGTGTTGTGAGTAACAGCGAGTCCTTGGGCAGCAACTGCAGCTCAGTGGACACACAACAATAATTCATTCCCAGGTCTATGCCTCGAGCATGGAGTTAGAGCCCAGGAAAACCAAACCACCCACTTGTATATGCTTGATGTCAGCTTTACCAGCATCACCTGAGAGCCTTCAAAACTCAACGGCTTCACATAAAGGGAGTGTAGGCCATAAGCACAGGGAGATGAAGGATTAATCCCTTTTAAGATCTTCCTTGGAACTCAAAGGCACTAAATTTTTGTCTCAAGGGCACAAGTATCCTGAGGCCATCTTCAGAGACCCTCCCCAGTCCATGACATTGCCAGGTGCTCTCTGCCCTCCAGAAGAAATCATCAGATGTGATAATTACTTCAAGCAAAGGACAAGACTGGCTGCCATCTGAATTTCCTCTAAGCACAAGATCATGCCACAATTGTCTGATTTTGAAGGGTTCTGAAACAAAGTCTACTAAAGGCCACTGTTTATCTGGCAAAATCAGGGCCAGGCCAGCACACAACTCTCCCACCAAATGCACTCTTGTGCAAAATTGCACTTGTAAGAATAGCACGCTTTCCTTGACCCATGTCAGCAACACATCAGGAGACAGGTGGATGATTTAAGGGAGCCCATCAGAACAGTTCTTTCATGCAGGCCAACAGGAGAAAGCACAACACCTCCCCACAGGCAACATCACACGGCGACAGAGCCAGAGGTCCTATCACTCCTGCTGGTGGCAGCTAGCTGTCTGCAGAGTGATGCTCTGCAATAAGCTGGGGACAGAGACCTGCACAGAAACTTGAGACAGCATTGCCTGGGAAGGGGGTGTCAAAGCAAGCAACTTCTCTGCACAAAAAAATTACAAGGGTGCAGAGGCAATGAGCACACCCAGGGAAGGGATGTGAGCAGCTCTGAGGGCATACAGTCCTTCCAGGGAGTGAGAGCAAACAGACACACAGGAAAGGCCTGCAGCACTCACTCTTCCAGACAGAGAAAGGCGGGGAGATTTTTCAGCTTGCTGCTCAGAGGTAGCATGGCTCTGGTGGTTCAGAAAAGCAATAGCAGAACACACTGAAAACAGGCAGTATGAATCCTGCCTGTGACTGCTTTCTCCTGTGCTGATGCAATGTGTCGCCTTTCTAACACACAGTTCTTTAAGAGATCCAGCCCTTTCTTTAATGCAACAGCACAAACAGCCAACAGAAATGGAAATCTTCAAAACCTTGCTATAAGCCAGATCTGTACTACCAACAACCAATTTATCTGTGGAAAAACAGCATGCATAAAAGAAGAGCTCTCTCTCTTTCCAGCACAATAACCATGTGGGCAGAGGCTGATGGCATCAATAGTTAGACCAAAGCACATCAGGAACAGGAGACCTTGCTCAGATGCAGTGGGCCATGCCAGCAGGATGCCTATCTTGCCCATATAAACTGTGTAGCCACTGCAAGAGCTTGGCCTGACAAGAGCATTGGGATACAGGGAAACTGTTTCCATTCTCCAACCCGGCTTCAAGGAGTGAAGGAAGGGGGGTGAAAACAGAAGAGGGAGAATGGCAGTCAGTCAATTTCAACATGCAAGAGCCATGGGGAGAACAGAAGCCTTTCCAGGACTGCTTAGCAATCATGAGCAAGTAACACATGGGGAGCGTGCAAACAGCCCTGTAAAGGGCAGTGAGCACTGTGCAGAGAAACACGGAGGAAAGGATTCTGCATCTCTCATAACAAGCCAGCCTCAGGCTTCCTGCAGCTAATCTGTATTTGGAGCAGAGGGCAGACACCCAGCTCCACGTTGGAAGGACATGAACTGAGAAGGCAGTGCCAACCACAGGCCTGCAAGCTCAGAGAAAAGCCATTTTATACCGCAAGCCTTTGCTCTACAAGCTTGGCAGTGACTTCGCGAAATCTCACCCTCTCTCTGTTGCAGAATGCATACATACAGATTCATTTCTTTCTCATTCCTTGATTTTTATTTTTCTCCTTTTAACCAACTTTCTAGGCAATGCATCAGGTCTGCCCCCCAACTCAGTACCCTGGACAAGCCAGATGCTTCTGACAGAGGAAGGCTGCAGCAGAAAGGTGCCTTCTGAGAAGGCTGTGCTCAAGGCAGGTCCTGCACAAATCAACTCACCCTATGGACAGGAAGGTGAGGGGTCCATCCCAGTAAGAGCCTGAGCTGTACAGGGCACAGGAGAGAGGACAAGGACTGCAGTTCCAGGCAGCAGGCAGTCCCACAAAGAACACAGAGCTGCCTTCAGACAGGCCACCTGTCCCACAGTACAGTCCTTTGGAGCCAGAGCATCAGGACCAGCAAGACACTGAGATCAAAGTGGCAGAGGGACACAGGGACCCCCAGCTCTCTCTCCCTTCCTGGAAACCTGCATTTCAGTTTCCAGCTCAGCCTGCAAGCAAGCTTGAAGCTCCCCAGGTTCATTTCCAGAGCCAGGAGGAAGAACAGACAGCTCTATTGAGATCAGACATAGCCAAACCTTCCTCTGACTCATTCAGTATTGCAGAGGCCATGGCCCATTCAAGGCTCTGCCATTCCCTGTCCCTCCTCCCCAACACCTTCTCAGCTGTTACAAAAAACCTGAGACCCTGCAGAGTCAGTTCAGGCAGCAGCAAATCTGCCCCTTTGCTTTGCTGTTCCAAGCAGGGCCTCTGCCTCCTTGTGTGAGAGTCAGTGTGGAGAACAAGCAGCAGGAGCTGCTGGATGATGGGGAGGGATGTGTGTGTGTGTGCATCTGCAGGGCTCGACACTGTGGGCTACCCAGCAAGCCCTCAGTGGCAGAAGGCAGGGAAGGAGCAGCCTAAGGGACTGTCACCAAGAATTGCTTGGTTCCCACCCTCTGGAAAGCAGCTGCTAGATTAAAAAAGCCTTTATGGTCCTGGCATTCAAGGACATGGAGACAAACTCCATTTTCCAAACATTCCCATCACCCTGTCTCATCTGTGCACCACAGGAAGCCACGGGAAAGATTCAGTCCCAGCCTCCAGCAAGCCTTATCATCCTTGCCCGTCCCTACCCACGGCAGAGCTCTCAGATGCTTTGATATGCAAATCAGCCACAGGATCCATAACCAGCGCTGTCTGCAATTAACAGCACACGGGAGTACCCTACACCCAGGGCCTCCTCCCTCCCCAAGCACCACACGGCTGCGCAGGCCTCACGTCAGATGACACAGGTCCCAGTTGTCCTGGGTGGGAGCGGGAGGTGCTGCCTGCAGCCCTTGGATTTTCAGCACACAGGCTCAGCCTGGCCACCAGGATGGAGCTGGGGTGCTCACAGAAAGGAGGCAGGCTGGGTTTGCACCTCGGTGTGGATGGGCGGGGGGCAGAGGAGCTGCCGGCAGGATGCTCAGGGGCTCCCAGTGACCAGAGGCTCAAGCAAAGTTTATTTAGCAACAGACAAAAACCAGGGCCTGGGCACTGCCAGCTCTCAAGCTTTCACTGCAAACCTCGGCTACCTGGGATTTTCTGGAAGTTCCAGTGCCCAGAATGAAGAGATTGCGGGAAGATTTTTTTTTTCCATGTAAACAATATAAAAACCCTTCCAAGCAAGTTTCTAGCCCACTTCATTACTGCAGAAAGCTGAAAAATATAACCAAGGATACTTTAAGCCCAGAAAGAAAAAATATTAAACCCCCACACAAACTAGAAGCAAAGCACACTCAGGATTTTTCTTTTCTTGGCTCAACTCATAGCTTCAGAACAATTCAGGATAGTTACACTACGCTCTGGTCAAAAGGCAAGAAAATGGAGCATTGCAAAGCCTTGTGGTGATGCCTTCTTGACATGAAAACTGACACCCCCAGAAAATACAGTAGCTTCAGTTCCTTCCAAGGTTACCAAAGACAGGAACAGACAAAAATAGAGCAAACTTATTGCAACAAAACATACTTATGAGTCAAACCAGAGCCTCTTCCCAATCCCCTCAAAGGCACGTTCTTTCATGTTTATTTTGCTCTTATGGTATCCAGGTGAAGACTGCAGAATGGACTTCTCTCCCCATAAAGAGAGGGTATTCCTACCACTAAAAGGCTCAAGATGAAAAAGGCCTTCCTCGGTAGATACCAGCTAATTGCAGTCATTAGAAGTAATGCTTTGCTATTTCTGGTTGAATGGAGTCCTCCTGGAGTCAGTTACGAGCTGAGTGGTCAGCTCTGCGCTCTCTCAGCAGCATTAAGAGTAATAAAAGCTATTAGGGACTGAACAGTGTCACTGTTTGGAGGGGAGGGGAACTGGTCCCCGCCACGCACTTGCAAAGGCTCTGCCCCACACTCAGGTGGGGCACCGGTGGCACCACCCAAAAGGCGCCTGAGCCATGCAACCCTTCAGCAGCTTTGCGACCGCCGCTAATCGGATGTTCCTGCCCCACAGCCCATGGCCTTCCAGACAATGACACTATGGAGCAGGACACTTTCACAGTAACAGACAATTCCAGGAGAGAAGGGACTCCTCTAGGACTATGAACAACTAAATTAGTCACCCTGAGCACACAGTGACAGGCTTTTTGTTTCTAACTTCTACTATCGAGATGAGCAAGGGAGGGAGGTGCCCAGAACCTCAAACTGCCAAAACACCTGCTCTCCATCTAGCTGAGAGCTACCAAACCTGCTGAGAACACCAGGCTGACTGCAGCCACATTGCAGATTTTTGGCGTGATGCCCCCTCCAGCAGGTAGCTACATAAAGGGTGCACTCTGTAGAAGGAGGAAAAAAACATGGCTTGCTGATGTGGAGGGGTTGGCGACCGAGACAAGAGCAAAAAGGGACTGCTCAGCTATCTGGCCAGGGATATGAGCTGTATCCGACAGCCCTTTGTCAAGTATTCCAGGGGAGGATAAGCAGGAAAAACTGGGCGCTACTCCCACCACCCTTGGAACATCCCTCCTGCCACCCCGCTGCTCGGCTTCACAGCGGTGCCTGCAGGGGCGACGCACAAAAGCGCCGACCGCAGGAGAGCCAGGCGCGCCGCGGGCAGGGGTCCGGCCACCCCCGGGGTGCACGAACCCGGTTACCCGACAGCAGCCGAGGCGAGGGACGGCAAAGGGGGGACAGAAAGAAGCCCCGGGCGGCCTCGGGGCGGCGGGCGGCCCACGCCGCTCGGGCACCGCGCCCGCCCGGCCCGGCCTGAGGCGCCGCCGCGGAGCCCCCATCCCCGCCGGCACCAACCCTGCGGGCCTAAAGCAGCCGCGGCCGCCGCACTCCGCAGTGCCCCAGCTCCCGCCCGCTTACCGGCGGCTCCTTACCCCGTGTCAAGCGCGGACGGGCTCTCCCCGGGCCGGGCCGGGCCGGGCGCTGCGGCACCGCGCTGATCCCCGCCGCCCTCGGCAGCGAGCGACGACCGCTGGGCTCGGCCGAGTCCGGCACGGTTCGGCTGGGTTCGGCTGCGCTCGGCGGGGGGCGGGGCCCCGGCAGTGGGCGGGGCGCGCAGCCGCCGGCTCCGCACAGCGGCGGGGAGGTGGGGCGGCTGCGGC